>NC_068991.1:28954699-28955306 GCF_001194135.2 Octopus bimaculoides
TGGATTTCTTTTTTTTTTAAGAAGACTAAGAGAAAAAGATGTTTTATATGACACATTCTACCAGTGTCCCAAGTTTCAAAGTGTTTCGTTAATGAAAAATGTGGCCCCCGTTTTAAAAAAGATCCTAGGATTCTGTGTATTTGTATGTGTATATATGTGTGGGATCTAGTTTTTCTCATTTACAAAATGAGCCCAACTTAATTTTGCTCAGATTGCTTTCAATTTTGGTGTATCGATGCAACTCTGAACAGAGAAACTGTGGGTGATACAGATAATTTGACATCCTTTTTGAATTCTGCATGCAAAAACATATAAGATACAGGTATTCTTTTCCTCGGGACGAATTCTTTGTTGACCAGTGTTATTCTTATTGTAAGTTTACAAATCCAAGCATGAAAACATTACTCAACATACACATACACACACTTATATATTAATGATCTACACCAGTGGTTCCCAACCGAATTTTGGCCATGCCCCATCGAATCATTTCTGAAATTCTGATGCCCCCTTGTGATGTGATATTTAATTTTTATTATTCAAAATTTGGTTAATGTTTACGCCCATAATTCGGTGACAGCTTATCGTGGATAGCGGGTATAAATCC
>NC_068991.1:28958261-28959656 GCF_001194135.2 Octopus bimaculoides
TACGTAGTCAGCACTTTAATGTATTCGGCTGAATGGACGTCAGTCATTGGTTGAAATTACAGAAATACGACAACTTTAACATGAAATAAATTGCAATATAATAATTTTTCTTAAGAAGACTAAGAGAAAAAGATGTTTTATATGACACATTCTACCAGTGTCCCAAGTTTCAAAGTGTTTCGTTAAGAAAATACTGGTGCCCCCGTTTTGAACTAGATCCGAAAACTGCGCTGGTATAGACATGTGATTCATATGGATGGGGACATGTATAAACAAATGCCAATGTTGAGGTCATTTGCGGAAAAGGATTTTTCTCAGTAGCCGAAACCGTTACACTTAGCATGCATCCCTCATCTTTAATACTGTTTCTTTCATTCACACTTTACATTGCCCCCCCACCCCACATGACACACCAATTCACCACACTTCCACTACCATACATCTCTCAACCACTCTATGCACCCCTGCTGTCTCTCTTTCTCCTTTTCTCACACTCTTACAACCTATCAAATCATCTCTCTTTCTCTCAGTCTGCCTGTATGTCTCTCTCTCTCTCTCTTTCACTTTATCTCTCTCTCTCCCTCTCATTCACTCTCTCTCTCTCTCTCTCTCTCTCATTCTCTCCCTTTCTTTCCTTGTGTACCATATCAACATTACTATTCTGTTACTCTTCCCTCTCCCCACCGCCATGCATAATTGGTCAACCTCACCCCTTATCCACCATTCACTACGTCATCCACCACCCTACACAATCTCTTCCACCCCTACGTAACCACTCAACACTTCTTTCATTATATTCACTCCCTAAAGCGGCGAGCTGGCAGAATCGTTAGCACGCCGGGCGAAATGCTGTTACGTTCTGAGTTCAAATTCCGCCGAGGTCGACTTTGCCTTTCATCCTTTCGGGGTCGATAAATTAAGTACCAGTTACGCACTGGGGTCGATGTAATCGGCTTAATCCCTTTGTTTGTCCTTGTTTGTCCCCTCTGTGTTTAGCCCCACAAATACATGACAGGTATACATAATACTGAAGTACGCATAGAGTAAACACATGCAGACAAGTATATTAATATAACAAAATTTTAAAAAATGATAAAAACATGCAAGCAATGAAGAGACAAAAGAAATAGTAAGATGATACGCGTTGATTTTATCAGGTATTTCTGTTTATTTAGAAACCTACAATGAACAGGTCAGGCGCTAAACTAAAAAAATTCACAGGGTACAACCTTAAAGTTGACGCCACTCCGATAAACACTGTTTAAACCTCTGTAACTTTTTCTCCAATTTGTTTTCTCCTCAACATCAAACCTTCAAAGCAATGATACTGGAAGGCTACATTATTATAGCCGATTTTCAGATTTTTTACTTCTTTAAAAAAAAATGCATATTATG
>NC_068991.1:28959810-28962366 GCF_001194135.2 Octopus bimaculoides
TGTGTGTGTGTGTGTAGGTATATATATATATGTGTGTGTGTGTGTGGGGGGGTGTATATATGTCTGTATGTACGTGTGTGTATATATATATATATATATATATATATACACACACACACACACATATATATATGTGTGTGTGCGTGTGTATGTATACATGTGTGTGTGAGTGTATATATATGTGTGTGCGGGCGTGCGCATGTGCATGGATGTACCTATATATCTGTGTGTGTGTGTCGGTATAAGTGTAAATATAGATGGATGCGTATTAGGGTGTGTTAACTTAGGGGAGTAAATAATAAAATTCGTAATCTTTAATTTTGGTAGTTATTTATTGTTGCCTTTTAGCATATAAAACAAAATTCCGGAATGAAAAACAATTTTAAATAACTCTTAACTATATCAATATGAGTTTGAAATTTATATGTTTTGAGAATTTTCAAAATAATTGGTTTTCACCAGCATCTCTCTGTTTCAAGTTTCATATTTACTATAATACATTCCAATATACTATTTGAAAGTAGTCAAAGCCTTCACATCCTTCTTGCTGTTGTTTCTTTTCATCAGTTGCCGGCTGACTGCTTGTGCTTTGATGTAACCCTCTCGCTTCTCGTGACTAAACATGACTCGCAGCTTCAGTGACCATTTTAACACACTTCTCAACACTTTGTGTGTGTGATGGCCATTTTAGTACTATTATTTGTGTCTTTAAAACTTTTGAGATTCTTACTAGTTAAGGATGTTGTCAATGGTCGTTCCAAGGCTTCAGAGCTCAAATCAACCAACTCAGCTTGGTGGCATTGACATTTAATTGGGCCAACTTCAAGGAATGGGTGGGCTTACTTCAAGGAGAATTTGCATTTATTTCTGGTTGAGTTGCTTCATCTAACATGTTGCCAAGAGGACCTGAGAACTTATTGCTTTTTGAAGGACCACCAATTTCCTGGACGAGGTAATGAAGAGGTAGCTCACCTGTATGCAAATCACATACAATCCAAATACGTCTTCTTTCAAGTTTTTTCTCTAAATAACTCATTATACCTCCCTTCCAGCCAATATTCACTGCTGATGAATCCCCACCAATAACCTGCACTGAATTTTCAAGTCCTCTCTCTTGAAACCAGCATAAAATATTATCAGCAATTACTTTTGCGTGTTTTTTCCCTTCCACTTCAACTTTAGGTGTGAAATGAAACAAAAACTGACCACCAGGCTCAGAGCAGAGACTGTAATGTTTTTTGATTAGACCTGGAAGTTTTCTGGAAATTCTGTCTACTTCAACCATATCTTTGGTTTCATCTATTCTTCCATCAAACAAAAGACAGGGGAGACATCCTTTTCATACTTTTCTTGCTGATCAGATATCTCACTCATTACTTTTTCTTGTACTCTTCTAAGTTCATTATGATCTATAACCAAGGATGAATCCTCTTGACTGATTAGGCCTGCATCTATCCAAGCGGCAGTTGCAATTTCAGCAGCCTCACGGAGTCCAGTATGGTGACGAATACTAGCTAATGCAATGTTTGAAATGTCTCTTGTTTTGTATTTTCCTCTCTTTGGTATAGCTTCAGAAGATTCTTTAGAATTTTCCCTTGAGATTACTTCATTTTCTTCAGAAGAACTATAAAACAACTCTTCATTCTCTTCTTTTCTTCCCTCTCTCGGACAAGACCATTCCTGTTTTTTTTTTTCAGTACAAATCTGTCACTTTCTTTATAATCAGTTGAGCCCATTTGCATACTGCATTGGCCGCCTGCCTTTGTCCTCTGTGAGCTTATGAAATCTAGCTCTAGAAAAAATGTCTTCTTTTCACGAGGGCAACAACAGTCAATGTGGGAATGATTTCCTCTCTTATCAGTTAGAGAACAATCCTCTTTTGAACACGGAACTATGGAACACTTGCAGCTCAAAATATCGAACAGTATATCAAGTGAGTATAGAAAAGTATTTTTCATTGCCAAGTTTCCTTTACCAAATTATGTGTGAACCGTTTTCCGCTACAATCTCATTAGTTTTAGCTCAATTGTTCGACACTGTATGATCACTGGCGGTTTGAATTGTGCATTAGCTTTTGTCCACTGGCGCAGATTGGGTATTATATCATGTATGAGTTCCTTATCTGTATAGTTCCTTATCTGTATAGTTCCTTATCTGTATAGTTCCTTATCTGTATAGTTCCTTAAAATGTCTCTCACTGTTGGAAGCTCTGATACAAGAAGCTCTGTACCAGTTAACAGGCTCAAGTGGGATAATATCTGACCTCTAGTCTTCAGCGTGAATATCTGAAAAGAATAAAAATTCATTTAACCAATTAAAAGATAATATAAGATTCATTTAATCAATTAAAAGATAATATGAGTGATATTTTGAGTCTAATCAGTTTTTCATATAAATTTTCAGTTATTGTTTCAAAACAACACCATATTGAAAACTTAGGATAAAATTTATGTATGTTTGAGTTATTTTAATCCATTTTGGTATATATATATCTCAAGTCTGGGAGTAAAAAGGTACAATAATTTCACTATCAAATTAAGATTTTTAGGAAGTTAT
>NC_068991.1:28963611-28975027 GCF_001194135.2 Octopus bimaculoides
TAATCGGAAATGTCAGAACTAACGGGGATTAATACGATATACACCGTTACAGCGCTAACTGTTTTCAACTGAATAGACGTCAGTGATTAGTTGAAATTATCGAAATAAGACAATTTTTAACGTGAAATAACTTCGAATACAAATTTTTTTATCTGTTCTATACCACAAAATATACAAGTATACGAAGTTTGAAAGTGTTTCGGTACCAAAAACACTACATAAAAAATGTTGCCCGTCAAACCACAAAGATCCCTAATTCCTTCAAGCCATATACAGGGTGCGATGGTGTCATTTTATATTTTTAATTTCGCGTATTGTTTGTTTTTGGTTCTGTTGACTACGCAGCATAGTAGGATCAGTTGAAAACTGTCTGTGAGAAAAACAGCACCATGACGTAGTTCACTCTGCCAGAAATTTGGAAACGACATGCTGTACTGCTTGGCATTCGCACCGGAAGTTCCAATACAAGCATTTCAGAGTGTTTTGGGCATTAATCTGAGGACAATGCATGTACCGAGAGGGATTAAAATCTAACAGCCAGTCAATACATGGTGTTTGGAGTGATCATTAGTGATGGCGACGTTATGCCTCCATTCATCTTCCCACACGACCTCAGACTCAACACGGAAACCTACATCAAGTGCCTGGAGGAGGTAGTGCTGTCCTGGGTTAAGAGAGTGGCTGCTGGAAGACCCTATGTCTGGCAACAGGACTATGCAGCATGCCGCACAAGCAGGAGAACCCAGTCATGGCTATCAGACAATTTCTGCGACCATACCACCCCTAACATTTGGCTACCTAACTCAGCAGACTGCAACCCCTTTGCTTATTATGTGTGGGGCGCAGTTGAGCGAGAGACCAACAAAACTCCTTGTAATACCGAATATGAACTGAAGGCAAGGATTATGGTATTATGCACAAACTTAAACAAGGAGATCGTCCTGAAGCGTTGCAAGAGATCCCGAAGTCTTCTGGAGACCGTGGTTGAAACCAATAAATTTATTCTTCAGTAATTTCAAGATATTTTTATGTAATTTTGGTGAAATTTATGTAAATATTTTTATGTAATTTTGGTGAAATTTATGTAAACTTGGTGAAAAATGAGATGTCAGTATTATTTTCCTTTTTACGTAATTTAGACAATTTATTCATGTGTGTGCGTGTGTGTGAAACATACAACTTTCTGAATTGGGTTTTAATACAACCTATATTCGTTAACGACATGCATTCACAAACACATAGAAATGCATAGTCACACACACACACACACACACACACACACACACACACACACACACACACACACACACACACACACACACACACACACACACACACACACACACACACACACTATCATCATCATCATCATTGTACATAACCAACGCAGCCACTCCTTTTGAACATGAAAAAATATTTTTCAGCCTTCAGTTCAGCTGCTGTTATTTTATATTCACGCTTGACTGGGCTCTGGTATTTATTTAGCTTTTATTTATTTATCATTATTCTTAATGTTTATATTCATGTTATATATTTTAAAGTATTTTTTTCTTGTCATGTCAGCTACCCAACTTTCTACCCATTGAATTTTGTTTTCTGACCTTTGACTCTCGTCATCAGATTCCAGCTGCCAATAAAATATAAACTGAGCACACACTTCTATTTATTGTAGCTATCCACCTGTTTCAGCGACCAAACCTAAAGCCTCAGTCAAAAAGAAATGCTATAATGAATTGATTCTATATTCAACATTGAGTCACACCAACAGTAAATATTCTGTTACTATTCTTGGTCGCGTTGCTTTCGTGGATTCCTATGACTCCCTGCTAGCATCCATAATAAATCTTTAATTAGCTGATTACAGAACCATGGACGCCAGCCCCATGGATGTGTTGCAGTTACTCTCTTAATAGAGCTTGATGATCCTGACCGCTGATCTTTTAGGGTTCCTCTGTATCCATGTACGAAGCACCGTTGGCTCTGTTGAGCTCTTGCGCTACCTCTTCACAATCCATCATGCTGCAGTCCCATGATTTTACTGAATCTCTGGCAGGATGGCTGAACGGGTGGTATACCTTGTCAAAGAGCAACTCGAAACTATGTAGGGCACGGTCGTCGCTCCGTGAGGTATTTTCAAAGTACCCGTATTTTTACACAACCTTTAAAATAGCTTTTTTCCAAACGCTTTAACACTACCTCCTACATTCACGTTATCGCTACAAATACCGACTTCAGTGTGCTACGTCTAAACTTCAATGGTGTGGGAAAGGCCTGCAAACATTATGGATACTTCGTTTGGAATTTCATCATCAGTTAATTTCATCACAAGCTATACATCTTATTCGCAGAGTAAAAATATCGCTAAACATTATTTAATGTTTTTATTTGCCACGTAACTACGATGCATTTCATAAATAATGAAAAAGAAATTCCAAGAAAAAAATTTCAATGTTACGTTTACACTTGCCATCCCCGTTCGTCACTTGTATTGAGAAGAGCGTTGTCGTTGGGAAAACGCTAAGCTTTCATCCAAATGATTTTATTTTTTACGTAACTTTATTTGATTTTTATTTGATTACATCGATCCCAGGACTCAATTTCGGGGGAGGGGGGGGGGTAAGTCTATTAAATCGACGCCAGTGCTTAACTGGTACTTATTTTATCAACCCTGGAAGAATGAAAGGCAAAGTCAGTACCATCATCATCATCATCACCACCATCATCATCATCATCATCAGTAGTAGTAGTAGTATTGGCAGCAGTAGCAGAAGATTCCTTGTCACACTGTTACGCTGATTCTGATTGAGTGTTACATTAAGAGCACCTGCGCCTGTGGAATATTCTGCCCTTACATACTTATTCAATGAGTAGGAAATTCAATTGATTGAACAACTGGATAATTATCGTCGAAACCAACGGTGAACTGTTTACTTGGTAGACCTAGACTATGTCTTGGTCATTCTGTCTCCCCCGTCAATATATTCTTATTCTACATTAGTTTTCACTCTGTTCTGAGCCGGCAGATCAAGAAGCAACTGTTTGTTTTTATTTCTGAATCATTTTGGATCAAATGAGTTCTAGCTCCGACCATTTTATACTCCTTCCAAACAAAATGTATTGAGTACTATATAACAGATTGTAACCTTTATTTTTACGGTGTATTTCTAAGGGAGATTTGATTGCTTTTTTTAGCATGCTGAGTGTAGATGCTCTTAGATCGCTTCTTCAAAAACCAAAGATATACCGGGGTCAATTCAATACTCTCTATACCGCCCTTCTAAGTGTTTATTTACTATGTTATATACCCCTTAACAAACCTCTGTATATATTTAATATATTACACACCTTTTTCAAGCCGCTAGTTCTGTCAGTATATTCAGTTGAATTTCTTTTATTCTTTTACTTGTTTCGGTCATTTTACTGCGGCCACGCTGGAGCACCACCTTGAAGTGTTTTTGTCGAACAATTCGACACTAGGACCTATTTTTAACCTTAGTACTTATTTTATCGGTCTCTTTGCCGAACCGCTAAGTTACGAGGATATAAGCACACCAACACCGGGAGACAAACGCAGACACACACACACACAAAGATATATATACATATATGTATACAATAATTCCTTACTTTACGAGGACCCGCTTTACCACACCCTGGGTTTACGAGTTTTATTTTATAATAAATATAAAAAGGTTAAGCAGCCATTTTGTGGAGCAAAATGACAGCATAAAACTTCAATGTCTTAGTTTGCGCATGCGCTTTGTTGAGAGAGATTATTATAAGATAATTCTTCGTACCACATATTTTATATTGTGTGGTAGAAAGGTATAGAACATTTCTTTTACAGACATCTGCCCATGTGTGCATATTCAATAGGTTATAAACCTTTTTTCAAAACTCTGCTTCTGTGAATACATTCAGTTGAGTAATACATTTCTTTTAGAAACCTTTGCTTTTCTGTATATATTCAATAGGTTATGAAACTGCTTTACAAACCTCGGCCTTTGTGTGTGTAATCAAGTTATTCACTCTCTTGCAAGTCCTTGCTTCTGTGTATATATTGACAATTCTTTTGTCAAAATATCAACGAAGTAGTCATAGTTGATTTACAACTTTGCTCACCTTAACTCAAAGTGAAAGACGTCAAGGAAAACGACTAAATGCTATGTAGTCTTGACTAGTGTTAGATAATTGGAATTACTTAAGTGGTAGGCTTGTATTTCAGGTTCTGTGATGTGTGAGAAGGCTTTAAGCGAAGAAACATTCATACACATTCAATCATAAAATATATTTTGATTGTGAGAAATTTCGAGTTCAGTGGAAACTTGAAGTAAAATATTGCACAGATGTTTGAGGTACGTCTCTTGTCAAAAGTATTTATAAGTTTGCATGGAGGACGCATTATCATCTTTTCAGTCCATTTAGATTGATAGATGAATCATGTGATGATACAATTCATCGCCGGAAAGTAGCGTGACCATAGACCTATATGCGAGTATTTAATTGTAGCCGTTAGTTCAATTAATCCAACAATAAAATCTACCTGTAACACTGTACAACAAATTTCCGGGTCAAGCAAAAAACATAGTTCTCATGTACATTTTATTATTAAGTTAATTGTGCTAAATTCGAATTTTATAACAAAAAACTCCCATCACGTCACATTTTCTTGTAAATTACCGACTTAATAACTCTGCAATTTATACCAATTTCCACGATACCATAAATTTATTTTGCTCCCAAAGTCAGATTAAATAGGTCCGTTGTAATTAATTCATAAATATATAATGTATCGGCATACTTTTTTTTAGCATTATATAATGTATTAACCTACATTTTAGTATTTACTTTTTCGTTTATAAGACGTCTCAGGTGTGTGATGCTTCAGGCTCCAGCAGAAGTCAGCCAGCATAGCTGGGCTCCATTTTCCTTTATACTTGTTTTTCATTGACGCTATAACTTGATGAAACCTCTCTCCATGTTCATCACTCACATCTTCTGCATTCTCTGGGAAGAAGGACTGATGAGAAGGAAGAAAGTGTATCTTCAGTGACATATTGCATCCGAGATTTTGATTAGGCTCTCCACTATACTTTCTTGCTGGACCACTCGGTGCTTTCTCAGAAATCCTTTGCATACATCTTTGAATGCATGCCAGGCCGCTAGCTCAGTTTCATCCATTGTCGCCTCGAAGTCTTCATCAGCTGTAAGTTGACGAATCCGAGGGCCTACGAATATGCCCGATTTAACCTTGGTGTCACTTATTTTAAGAAAGATCGCCTTGAGGTGCTGGAAATATGGCTTGTTATGTTGCAGCACTTTGGTGAATTGCTTCATTAGGCCTAGTTTTATATGCAGTGGTGGCAAAATGATTTTTTCTTTCTTAATTAGTGGCTCATAATTTACATTATGGCATCGAGGCATCATAGTTTCCCGAGGTGGCCATTCTGAGCGTGCATAATGTTCTGATCTGGCCCTACTGTCCCACAGGAAAAGGAAGCACACAAACTTGGTGTATCCAGTTTGTAGCCCATTAAGTAGGGCTAGTGCTTTCAAGTCTTCACAAATTAGCCACTCGTGCTCCTTGTAACGTATACGGTCTAGAATAAAAGCGAGGACCACTTATGTCTCTCTTAAAATGACTGAGTGAACCAGTGGAACTGAAGGCATGGTGTTCCCAATGTGCAACAGAACCGCTTTTATGCTGTAAAGGGATGCATCTATGAATAACCTCAACTCATTTGGTCCATAGGTCAGCTCAAGGGCACTGAATAGGTCTCTGATATCATTACAATAAGTCAAATTGTTTTCCAGTGTGAAGAATTGCTGTAGATCTGCAGAACACTTCCCAAATACTGTAATTCGAACATCTTTATCCAACAGGTTCCAAGGTTGCAAACGTGAGGCCAGGACTTCACTCTGTTGCTTGGTAAGTGTTAGATCACGAACTAGATCATTGAGTTCATGTTGAGTCGTGGTTTCTTGTAAGATTTACCACGGATTTGGACCCATATAACTATAAAAATATTGAATGTACTTTTATAATTTTCATAGGTTAGGTTGACATAACTTAGGAACACCCCATTAAAATTATATCAAAATCCGTTTATAACTTTTAGAGTTGTCAGTTTCGACCCAATCCTGTTTGCATTCAATTCCTACGGAACCATCAGTGTATTTAACGTAAGTAAAATGGTAATTTACAGAAATTGGAGGGTCATAGAAAGAAACGGATGTTATATTCGTGATCTACACACAACATGCCCCTAGAAAAGGTTATTCTTATTTCCGCATTTTTCCTCATTGTTATACAATATAATTAAACCAGTGTAGGTCAAAGGGAAGAGCTATCGTTCATGTTTTAAATATTTCAGAACTTGAATTGGAAAGTGGTTCTAATGGACGTTTTCAAGAACTAATGGAACTATGACCTATTTTACTATGTCCGAAGTAAGTGTACAGCTGCTGGCGATGATGATGATGTTGCAGCCATAATATTGAAGCCTTATCCACTAAAACTGATGTGAGAACAAACTCCCTTGGTTAGAATGATATTTCTTGCCCTTTTGTCAGAAATACGTAACATGTTAATGAAATACTTTCAATACCACAATCATCACACACACAAACTCGCTCACACACACACATTCACACAAACCACACACATATACACATTCACCCAGCAAACAGGTGGCGAGCTGGCAGAATCGTTGGTGCACCTGGCAAAAATTGTTTGGGGCATTTCATCTGTCTTTATGTTCTGAGTTCAAATTCTGCTGTGGTCGACTTTGCCTTTCGTCCTTACAGGCTCAATAAAATAAGTACCAGTTGAGCACTGGGATCGATGTAAACGACTTACCCCTCCCCCCCGAAAATGTTGCCTTGTGCCAAAATATGAATTATCGTTATCATCGATAGACTTTCAGAATACTTATCCCACTTAAGTTGGAATTTCTCTGTTTTAGCTGAGAGGAGGAGGAGGAAACGAGAGATATTTTGGGTTCCATTATACTTTTTTCCCTTGGTTGGAAAATATTCTATTCTTCATTTTAAACGACTGAAATTATCGTTTTATAGATACTTCTTTCAAAATTTCAATTTTGTTATACACATATAAGCTTGTAGTGTTCCACTTTTTTAATCATGAAAGGTACGATTTTGTTTTTAAAGGCAAATTACAAGTGTTTCACGATGTGGAATACAATAAAATTATAAAAAGTAGCGAGAAGAAAGGTAAAAATATTTTAGTGGATATTGTTCATACATACACACATACATACATACATACATACATGCATGCATGCATAAATACATGCATGCATAAATACATGCGTGCATGCATACATACATACATACATACATATACACGTCTTTTACTTTTCACTTGTTTCAATCCTTTGACTGCGGTCATGCTAGGGCACCGCCTTGAAAAAGTAATGAGGTCGCAAGTGTATGTGGTTATGTATGTGTGTTAAGCCGAAAAAGGCTTGGTAAACGAGTTTGATTTTCGAAATATGCGTCCTACAAACAATGTCGTTCGTAAATAATGATAAAAAAATAATTTGCTACTAGAAATAACTCAACTTTTAGACTGGCAACTCCCCACTCTTTATCTAACACCATCAATCTATCTTTATATATAATCATAAATATATAGGGGTCAGCATGAGTTGCTTCACCAACATACTGAAAATTTAGAAATAGCAGTCAAAGAACTACTGATTCTAAACTACAATTTTTTCTTGGGGTGAAATGTTGAACTTACTAGCCGATAAATTTTGTGAATGCCTTTCCTCATGTGATTTTGATGTCGCATGGTCAAATGCCCATGAGTATATAGACATTTTCAGATTTATCGTACATCATGCTGATGATTAGCAAAGAATAGTTTTATATTCTTAACCATGAAACGTCGTACATGATTAACTAAAGGCAGGTTTGTTTTTATTTTCTCTTCTGTTTTTTGTTCTATGTGTGCCATAAATATCGCCATCCGTTAGAGAAAAAATTGTAGTTTAGAATCAGTAGTTCTTTGACTGCTATTTCTAAATTTTCAGTATGTTGGTGAAGCAACTCATGCTGACCCCTATATATTTATGATTATAAATGGTTTTACCGATAAAGGTTTTTTTCATACTGAACTACTTGGCAAAATTGTTAATTATTAATTTTATTACTAATTGGCAATTCCCTGCCCTATATCTGTATATCTTTATATATATGTATGTATACATATATATATATATATATATATATATATATATATACCACACTCTTTAACATTCACTCTCTTTGTATATGTATTAATTCTCACGCATAACTTTCATTTTGTTCAAATCCCTTCTAATGTTTACTTTCATTTTATCATACACAGCTTATCACGCAGAAAATGCTTCTTTCAGTTTTCGTCTACCAAAGGCTTTGATCAGCCCAAGGCTATAGTAAAAGACACTTGCCCGAGGTGCCACGCAGTGGGACTGAACTCGGATCCAGGCTTCTTACCACACAGTCACGCTTGCGCCTGATGATTAAACATTGTTTACTTTATTTAAATGATTCATTCTATATATGAATAAAAACAAAATGTAAACTCTACTCATTTCAATGATATAAGTTCAAACGTGAAAATTTTAATTAGTACTATGAAATCAGTTATTGATAAAATTTAATAAATTCACAAACACGAACCTTTCTTTATGTAAGAATATTTTAGAAAGAAGTGTACCAGATCTCTTATACGGCTTCCAAAAATGCAGTATCATGAAAAATACTGTACCATGTATTGAGCAAACAGAACGTTTTTGAAGATGATTCATTTGTATATGATGTGTTAAAAATATTTTATTTTTTTATTACTTCGTTTACGTGGATTAATAAAGATTAAGCATACTCCGCTTTGGAATTGCATTAATTTCTACCTGTATGTGTTAAATAAAATCATGTTCTTTATTTTTCTTCATTTAATTTTCATCCTATAAGCATTATGTTGTATATATGATAAGATATTTAAGAATTTTAAAGGAATTAGTATGTCAAGCAGTCTATGTTTTAAAAGCTTATTAATTTGACTGTCTTAAATAATTTCGCTCTATACCTTTCATAGTTTATTTCATATTTTAAGTATATATATATATAGACTGTCTCCTGAAAACTGGAAAATCCAAAAATCCAGGACATTTCCTGTCCCAAGCTTGCCGGATTATTGGTCCGATGGTATTACATATTATACTTTAATTAAGGCACTTTATTTATACTTATTTGATTATATGTTAAGGCTTGGTGTGGAGGGCCAACGAAAAAGCTTAACATTCAAGAAGCGATCCATCTACGTTATCTGAAATGGAATTTTCAATTAACATATCTTAGAGTTGGATGCTTAGTAATGCTGCTCACAGTGCTGTGGCTATCTTCAATGAATCTAGTGGTTATTCTGCCCTTCTTCGGTTAGGATAGCTGCAAAATACTCACTAAAGGAACGAAATGATACGCACATTCACCTTTCACGACGAAGAACAAGAACTTGATCACCGTTGGTGTTCTACAGAATTATCACATGTAAATTGGTATAGAAATAATAATAATAATAATAATAATAATAATAATGATAATAATAATAATAATAATAATAATAATAATAATAATAATAATAATAACGGTTTCAAATTTTGCCACAAGAGCAGCAATTTTGGGGGAGGAGATGAGTCGATTATATCGACCCAGTGTTCAACTGGTACCTATTTTATCGACCCCGAAAAGATGAAAGGCAAAATCGACCTCGGCGGAATTTAAGCTCAGGACGTAGCAACGGGCGAAACACCGCTAAGCATTTCGTCCAGCACGCTAATGACTCTGCTAGCTCGCTGCCTTAATAAGGATAATAATTCTTTCTACAATAGGTACAAAGCCTGAAATTTGTGGGAGGAGGATAGTACTCAACTGGTACTTATTTTATCGACCCCAAAAGAATGAAAGGCAAAGTCGACCTCGGCGGAATTTGAACTCAGAACGTAAAGGCGGACGAAATGCCGCTAAGCATTTATCCTGGCATGCAAACGATTCTGCCAGTTCAATAATAAAATATTAAGTAGCAAGCTGGGAAGATCGTTAGCGCGCCAAACAAAATGCTCAGCGGGATTTCTTCTGGTTCTTTGCGCTCTGGGTTCAAATTTCACCGCGATATACTTTACCTTTCATGTTTTCGAAATTGATAAAACAAATACCAGTTGTACGCTGGAGTCGATGCAATCAATGAACACATCCCCACTAAAACTGCTGACAGATTGTCTCAAAATTTGAAACCTTTCTTATAAATAATCAAAAATCAATTTTAAGATTTTGGGACGTGTTGTACGCAAAAATAACTTTCGCTCAAAAAGTCAAACATACTCGCATTCACTTTGACCAGGAAAATAAGGATTGGACATCACCAAGCTGGTAAAGAATTTTATGGTAGAATGAGTTGAAATTTAATATGTTCAGCTCTCCTAAGAGGAAGAACTCTTTACAGAACGCATGAATCAGACACTTGAGCACAGTAGCGTAGCCAGAACATGTGCCGCCCGTAGTGGCCCTTGAGTTTTGTGCATACCGGTCCTCCAAAACAGTAGACCCAAAAGTGACGTCCTACTAAAGTGTCACTCAGGGAGGACCGCCCCCTTGTCCTTCGAGCACTCGTTTTGAGCAAAGTTTTGAAATTACATGTTTCGAAAAGGGTGGATTTTATTTATATGATAGAAAAGCATCTAGTGGCTCTTGGTCGGGAGAGTTGCGACATATTACTAAAGGAATGAAATGATACATTTATTCGCCGTTCATCGATACAGAACGAAAATTTGATCACCGTTGATATTTTGAACGATTTTCAGCAGAATATGGTGGATAAAGGTTAGTCTTATATGGTCTAATATGCTGCTGTATGCCAAGAGTCATTTGTGTCAGTCTTGACGTTTTTCAACATGCCAATGATCCGAACTATACAATTTTGATTATCCAAGAATTCACCCGAATAAAGAAAATCCGAGTACAGTAGTGGCCAGCGCAGTTTCCAGATTTAAATCAAAGAAAACTAATAGAAACTGGTCGATATGAGTATTCAATAAAGGAAATTGGTGACATTAAATTAACCTTAGAATTTGATGGTCACAAAACGTGAAGAAATGCTTGAGAAAATCAAATGTATGCATTCAATGTAGTGTAAATGTAATTAAATTTTGAGAAATTTAGCAGGCGCAGCTGTGTGGTAAGAAGTTTGTTTCCCATCCACATGGACCCGGGTTCAGTTCCACTGCGTGGTACCTTGGGCAAGTATCTTCTACTATAACCCCGGCCCGACCAAAGCCTTGTGAGTGGATTTAGTAGACGGAAACTGAAAGAATCCCGTCGTGTATATATAAATATATATATATATATATATATA
>NC_068991.1:28977687-28982352 GCF_001194135.2 Octopus bimaculoides
TATATATATATATATATATATATATATATATATATATGCATATATATATATGTATGTATATATATGTGTATGTATGTATGTATAGGCATATATATGTTTATATCTATGAGTGTGCGTTTTTGTCTACTTTTGTCCACGCCACACCATTTGACACCTGGTGTTGGCGTGTTTATGTCCCCTTAACTTACTGGTTCAGCAAAAGAGACCGATAGAATAAGTATTGGGCTTAAAAAGATAAGTTCTAGGGTCAATTTGTTCTACTAAAACCCTTCAAGGCGATGGTGCTGAAGCATGGCCGCAGTCAAATGACTGAAACAAGTAAAAGAATAAATGAATAATGTTTTAGTGTCCTATGATTTTATTTTAATCGTTCTTAAGTTCAAATTTACAATTTTGTTGAATTTTGTTCTAAATATTTTTGTTTCGTTATTTGTACAGACATACCTCAACTTACGTCGTTTCGAGTTCGTCTTTTTCGAGATAACATCGTTTCCTAAAAGTAATTAATAGAAAGAATAAACCTCAACTTCAGTCGATTTATCGATTTATCCGACTTACGTCGATCTTAGAGAACATATTTAAAAGCATGAAAATTTATAAAATCGTCTAAAATCCAATACTGAAGTGAAAAAGTAAATAAAGTTCATGTGGAAATATGTACAAACCATTTATTATAACAGATATCAGCTAATAAGATTTTTAAAACGCTTTTACTTGTCACGTTGTTTTTCGAGTTAAGTTGATAAAAGGTACGTGAAGTTATAATTTGAATCGTAAATAAATAAACAGAAAAAGAGTTAAATCTAAAGTAAACATTTTGTCTTTAGATTCAAGTAATGCAACTGTATGTGCATATACCGCCGTGGATATGTGTGTATGTATTATTTCTTTACTACCCACAAGGGGCTACACACAGAGGGGACAAACAAGGACAGACCAACGGATTAAGTCGATTATATCGACCCCAGTACGTAACTGGTACTTATTTAATCGACCCCGAAAGGATGAACGGCAAAGTCGACCTCGGCGGAATTTGAACTCAGAACGTAGCGGCAGACGAAATACCGCTAAGCATTTCGCCTTGAGTGCTAACGTTTCTGCCAGCTCGCCGCCTTTTGTAAGTATGTATGTATGTATGTATGTATGTATGTATGTATGTATGTATGTATGTATGCATGTATGCATGTATGTATTTATGTATGTATGCATGCATGCATGCAGGCAGGCAGGCAGGCATGAATGTTTTATACCTTTTTGTTCAAGCTTCGTATTGACACAAATACAGAGGACATAAATTGTGAAGGTTAAAAAACAAGTCTCTAGTCACAATATTAAGAAATATGGTTAGCAATGCGTACGGTTATCAATGATCGTAGTGCCTTTTGTTCGTTTACACAGACATACGTACAATCATGCGCGGGCGCGTGTTTACGTGTGTGAGCGGGTGTGCAGTATGAAGTTACATTTGCATATATGAAATATCTCTAACTTATCTATATCTAAATCATGCCATTTGCTGAAGGTATTTAGAGCAATGATCTGGAATATCTATTTACTTGGGTCAAAAAAATATAACTCAACAGCTAATATTCTCTGAATGTATACATAAATATATTTTAATTTGTATGTGCGTATGTGTATACAGAAATATATGTACGCGCGCGCACAGACACACACAGACACACATACACACACAGAGTTTGTCCTTCCCACAAAATGTGCACACACTTTAACAACTGATAACTTGATTTTCAATTCTATTTAGATTTAACCTATGAGAAATAAGGAAAATATCCAGGCTAAGATTTGAACAAAAAAAGTTCATTTTAAATTGTTGCTGGAAGTTTAGAAACGCAGACGGAGTGCAAAGACAGTTTCGGAAAGAGTTTCTAATAAACCCACTTACGTAACTTTCCATCACTTAAATTAGTTTGAAACAGAGGGTACAGATCAGAATGTCTACAAGACACATTCCAGATGACCGTGGACATCAACGAACTCCACAAAGCTAGTCATGAGACAGGAATTTCAAAACGAAGTGTTCATTGTATTTTCAAGCGCTGTCATTGAAAAAACTACATTCTAAGAATAGTCCTTGCACTTAATGAAGATGATCCAAACCAATGAGTAGAGTATTGTGAGTGGTACTTGGTGAGATGTGTACAAGATAACCGATTTCCAACAATAATTGTTCGGAGCGATGAGGCTCCATATAAATTAATTGGCTCAGTTAACCGTCACAATTGCACCTACGGGGACCTGAGAATCCGCATGATACAGAAGAACGTCATGGTAACTTACCAGGAATTACAGTATGTTGCGTTGTCTTATCAAAAGCATTATTTAGACCAGGCGTCATCAACCTTTTGATAATGGAGTGACAAACTTAGCTTCCAAAAGTATTGCGCATGCCAACCTCATATTACTACTTTTATTAGTAGAGTTTATGCTTTGGAAACTCGCTATAACAGAAATCTATTTTATTAATCCTTTAATAATTCAAATTGCATGGAAACAAATATAATTTTAAAAAAAATTAATTATATATTTTTTTTCAAATTATAAACAACAGAACAAAATTATAAACAAGTTATAAACAATAGTTAGGCCAAATTTCTATAAATTAATGAGAACCTTGTTCCTGTACATTTTTGCTTAATTTCTCAGTATCAGGTGCATAATTTGTGACTTTTAGCTCCACGTAAGCTTCCGAATGTTGAATTGTCAGACAACTTTGTGGACTCAAAACAGATTTCATATGTGAAAAAATTTGTTCGCATATATATGTTGAGCTAAAGGCTGAAAGCAGAGCATATGAAATTTTCTTCAAGGAATTAAATCTTTCAGGCAACGACATCCAGCAATTGAAGATGGCAACAGACTTCTCCAAGCAGCTTCTTCCAAGAGTTTTTCATAATTCCACAAAATTTATTTTCCACGATCCTGAAATTGTTAATTCGATCATTTCCATTTCAAAATTATCGATGTGCATTCACTCAAAAAGTGATAGATCAAATGGGTTCGTTTTGGATTCAATCAAGTCAGGTTTGATGTGAAAAGAAAATATAGGAGTATACATTTCGAAATCTTTACTTCGCTTGGAAAATTTTTCTTTCAACGCTGCAGTATATTTTTGAAGTTCATTTTTATTAATATTAAATCGATTTGAATAAGCTTCTACATTTAGAAATTATTTGTAAGTGTTGCTAAGTATATCACGCCAAAAAGTATCTAATTTTAACAAAGCATGATACAAATCTATTCAAAACACTACCCCGACTAAGCCAACGGACACTGTGTAGTAGGACACTGTGTAGTAGGACACTGTGTAGTAGGACACTGTGTAGTAGGACACTGTGTAGTAGGACACTGTGTAGTAGAAGTCTGCATATTCTCTGTCCTATTCTTGCAGAAGGGATTTAAATTGTCTGTAAGTCAGCGAAGAGTGAGAAATTATGAAATTAATTATTTTAACAACAGTCTCCACGACAGAACTCAAGCTTTTTGACGAAATTTTTGCAACTAGTTGGCAACTAAGTTTCGGCCGATTTTTTAAATTTTGGAATTTATTGCGTTTTTAAATTTTGGAATCTATTTTTTTCGAGAATTCTATTTTTGAATCATTTTGGAATCTATTTTGTTTGTATTTTAGTTAATTTTTGTTTATTTTCAGATCATTAAAATGGAATGTCAAGTTAGGAAAAACGAGCATTTTCCAAGGCCACAAAAGCTGCTCGCGACATTTGTGCTGTGTATGGAGAGGGTGCCATAGCTGAAAGAACCGCTCGTGATTGGTATGCCAAATTAAAAAATGGAAATTTTGACCGCGAAGACGCATCTCGTTCTGGCTGTCCAGTTGAGTTCGATGAAGAGCGATTAAACCAACTTTTGCACGAAAATTCTCGTCAAACGACAAGGGAACTGGCAGAGAAAATGGAATGCTTCCACACTGCTATAGGGAAGCATCGTCACTCGATGGGAAAGGTTCGGAAGTATGGAGCATGGATTCCGTATGCTTTAAGTGACAACAACAAAAATCAACGAACTACAATCTCCGCTGGTTTGCTTGCTCGTCACCGCTCAACTCATGGACACAAGCAACGATTTCTTTACCGAATCGTTACTGACGACGAAAAATGGTGCCTGTAAATCAAAATCAAGCAGGGTATGGAATGGCTTAGGCCCGGTAAACAAGCGACGCTGCACGTGAAACAAGATCTTGATCCGCGTAAAACGATGTTGTGCGTATGGTGGGACTGGGAAG
Source organism: Octopus bimaculoides (assembly GCF_001194135.2). Lineage (NCBI taxonomy): Eukaryota > Metazoa > Mollusca > Cephalopoda > Octopoda > Octopodidae > Octopus > Octopus bimaculoides. Next base: position 28,981,952 of record NC_068991.1, read on the forward strand.
GGATTATCCATTACGAATTGCTTGAACGGAACCAAACGGTCAACGCGGAATTCTATGTTCAACAGATGGAACGACTCAACACGGCTATTCAAGAGAAAAGACCTAATCGTCAGCATGGAGTTCTGCTGCACGACAACGCCCGCGCTCATATCGCCAATATGACCAAAGAAGCCATTCAAACGCATGACTGGGAAGTGCTACCACAGTCGCCGTACTCTCCTGATTTGGCACCAACGGATTTCCACTTCTTTCGATCTCTTTCAAATGCTATGTGCGGAGTTTCGTTCAATACTGATGCAGAATTGAGAGCTTGGTTGGATCAGTTTTTCGAGTCGAAATCGGGTGATTTCTACCAACGAGATATTGAAAATATTGTTGAACGTTGGGAAGAAGTTGTAAAC
>NC_068991.1:28982362-28987279 GCF_001194135.2 Octopus bimaculoides
CACGACAACGCCCGCGCTCATATCGCCAATATGACCAAAGAAGCCATTCAAACGCATGACTGGGAAGTGCTACCACAGTCGCCGTACTCTCCTGATTTGGCACCAACGGATTTCCACTTCTTTCGATCTCTTTCAAATGCTATGTGCGGAGTTTCGTTCAATACTGATGCAGAATTGAGAGCTTGGTTGGATCAGTTTTTCGAGTCGAAATCGGGTGATTTCTACCAACGAGATATTGAAAATATTGTTGAACGTTGGGAAGAAGTTGTAAACAACAAAGGTGAATACATTATTGATTAATTAGTTGTTGTTTTTTTATTAAACCCTTAAAAAAATTTAATTTAAAAAAAAAGCGGCAGGAACTTAGTTACCAACCCAATATAATGCAATTAAAACTCATTACATTGCGTCCAATATGATTTTCAAGAAGCTTAACAAATCCTTTTTTCCTCTCAAACCATTGCACATGCACCATCGGTAGTAATACAAAATATGTTATTTATATTAATATCCTGATTTTCGAAATAATTTACAAATGCAGTCAGAGTGTCCTGTCCTGTAGTTGTATTGGTAAGAGGAATCAAACAACATAATTCTTCATAAATACGATCATTGTCACAGTACCTTGCAACAATTGCTAGGTGCACCATGTCATTCACGTCAGAACTTTCACCGATAGGGGTCACTGAATGCAGCAGCTTCTTGTAATCCAACATTTTGTTTTATGTTATGCTTTCAGCTATGTCAGTTATACGTCTCTCAATTGATTTTGCAGAAGCTGGTATTTCTTGAATTCGAGACAGTATTGTTTCAGCGTTTGGTAAAGCACTGAACAAAACTTTAGTACTTCTCAGAAAAGCTTTTTTAATAAATTCTCCATCTGTAAAAGCTCTACCTTTCTCAGCTATACATTGATCAATCGTGTAACTACATTCGTTGGCTTTATTTTTGGTTCCAAGCATTTGAACAAAAACAGAAGTGCTTTTTTTGTAACTAGAAATAGCCCTTTTTATGACTTCACTTTTCTCATCAGAGTTTTTAAATGTTGTTTGGTGTCTATTTTGATAGTGTCTTTGTACACTTGATGTACGACTTATGACAGATTCCCAGCAGAATGCACACAGTACGATCATTTTGTTGTTCAAATCCATACTCAGTTCTCCAGAAATCTTGAAATGGACGAACGTCAAGTTTTTGTCTTTTGTTATACATCTTGGGCTCTATATATTGATAATTAATATTAACAGGTGTATAAACCCTTAAACCATATTCTACAAATAAAAATAAAAATAACTAAGCAAAAATAATTAGAATAAAATAAATAGTAAAAAATAAAAAACAAAACAAAAAATGAAATAAATTTAATGAATAAATTTTCGTAATAATAAAAATAATTAGATTAAAATAAATGGTAAGAATAAACAGAAAAAAACCCCACTAAAAATATCAGATAACTTGACTCACAAAGGAGAAATTGAAACCAAGGAAAGTAAGTATAATTTTTGACTTTTCATGTTTGTCTTTGAAAACCCTTCTCACTACTGCTTTTTCTTTCTATTTAGTATAAAACTGGTCTCAAAATGAGATAATGATTTTAAAAGAGTCTACTTATAGATGACCCGCAAAGTAGGAGTCCATTTGTAAGAGTGTCTTTATTTAGACTGGCCGCTGTAAGGTGGTTAACTAATTTTAACATATCATGATCTGTACTGCTAAATATACAACTGGTTTTAAAAAAATAGGCATTTGCGGCTCTAGCTCAAGTAATAAAGTACATATAAATGCTTTCAGCGCCAGCTTACAAACAGAAAGTTAATTGTGCTAATATTTATTATTTGGTATCGTCAAAACTATTTGTATTCAGTAGTACTATATTTTTAAGGAAATGTAATACTACCAAATACAGCTAACTTCAGATAGTTTAAGTTAGAATAGATAAATAAATAAATAATAAATGCGCCCTTTTAAAGCCCAGCTAGGCTCATGGGCCCCGTTTCCCGGTTTCAATGGCGTATGTATTGCCCAGTTGGACGGGACGCCAGTCCATCGCAGCGTCACTCATTTTTGCCAGCTGAGTGAACTGGAGCAACGTGAAATGAAGTGTTTTGCTCAAGAACACAACGCGTCGCCCGGTCCAGGAATCGAAACCACAATCTTATGATCATGGTGCTGACACCCTAACCACTAAGCCACGCGCCTCCACGTTAGAATAGCTGGATCATAGAAAAAGACATGTAATGGTGTAGTTTAATTATTATGATGTCGCTTCCTGAAATACAGTTATATACGAAAATTTACGTTTACTTTTTGCCAAGAGGCGTGCGTGCTATGGTGAACTGGTCCGCATGCCATTGTGAATTGGTCCGCATGCTACACATGGCACGCGTGCCATAGATTGCCGAGGCCTGATTTAAACCATTCTTTTTCCGACGGCACTGTAACTGATCCCATATATTTGAACTTGCCGCGACAATCTCTCATGCCAAGCATTCAAGAAAACTTCGAAGATGTGGATTTATCTCCTGCAATATGGGGTACCCTACACCATCACAGTTATGTAAGGGTTTACCTAAATAAAATTTTTCCAGCACGTATATTGAACGAAGAAGTTCGGTTGAATATCTTCTACGTTCACCAGACCTCACACCACTAGACCTGAAAAGGGGAAAACCTAAAAAGTAAAGATTACGGTACAACAACGGCAACAGTCGAAGAACTGATGGTGATGCAGAGAGGATGGTAACTTTTCTAAAGTGTGGGCTTGTGGAGAACTTCAGATTTCTTCAAGCCCACTTCCAGTTCAAACAGCTCGGTAACCTTCTGTGTAGCAGAATGTTAAACACTGAAGGCGGCGAGCTGGCAGAAACGGTAGCACACCGGGCGAAATGCTTAGCAGTATTTCGTCTGTCATTACGTTCTGGGTTCAAATTCTGCCGAGGTCGACTTTGCCTTTCATTCTTTCGGGGTCGATAAATTAAGTACCAGTTACGTGCTGGGATCGATTTAATCGACTGGACCCCTCCCCCAAAATTTCGGGCCTTCTGCCTAGAGTAGAAAAAAAAATGTTAAACACTGAAGGACTGACTTTATATGGGCCACAAGCGCAACATGGTTGATAAAATAATCCACAAATGAGTTCTTTCAGCATCTTTGTGTGAAATTGTACTTTTCTCTAATCGAACAGGTTTCTTTCAGTGTGGTATCAGCTGTAGGGGCTGTCCTCTTCGAGCTCTTTTGTGGTCCTTATCTAGCAACAAGTGGCAGAAAACAGAGGCAGAAGGTGTGAGGACATCTCCCCGATTTACACTGTTCTGCATTAAGGAGAGTTTGAAGAGTTTATTTTTATGTCTGACTTGAGTACACTGACCCTCATGCATACGGTTGACCATATCGAGAAATTCGTGTTGGGGATCATCCCAATCGTTCCATGAGTTTTTGAAGACCTCTGAATCGCAGTTGTTACGTCGGTGTTCTCTCTCTGAGATAGATGATCTTACAATGCTTAGGAGCTGCATCTGCTCAGGTTTGAGAATTAGAGTTTTCTTCTTAAGCTAATTACCGACCAAGACTAATATACGCAATAGGGTAGGTCTTAGTTTAAATACCAGTGTGTATAGAATTCAGAATGGATTTACAGACGTGGAAGGGCGCTAAGAGTAATATTTTGTCTCAGGGAAACATCTCAAAGAAACTTGTACGTTAAAAACAATGGTATTCATTCAGAACGTCGATGGATCACCAGGCATAATGGTTTTTTTCTGAACTGATAAGTCAGGGCTCCTCAGTGATAAACAATCAAGGCGTTCTGAACTGAGTCGAAAATACTTCTTATGATAGAGAAATCGGTAAACAAAGCATTTACTGATTTCTATATCGGATCAAGCAGAACACAATACAACACTAAACAATAACACAATAAACACAAGACATACGATAAGTGCTTGGACAAAGTCTCTAGGCAAACAAAGGACAGAAAGGTATGTATGTTCCCTTTGCAAGCTGAGAGGTGAATGGAAATAAGATAAACGGCAGCAGGGAGAGGAAAGCTAGAGATGGAAGTTAGCAGAGTAAAATAGAAGAAAAGAGTGAACAAAATAAGATAGAAGGTAAAAAGAAAAGTAGTTGACTCAAGGGTTTGAGAACGAACTGTTGAGATAATGAGCATATTTAATTTTGAAACTGTGATCATACTCGCCATCATTGGTTTCTCTCTATCTCCCCCACTCTCTCTCTCTCTAGGTCTCACCCTTCATGTATTGGTCTCATCCATTGGCCTCTATCTGTTTCTCGTTCACAATTTCATTCAAAGATAAGTACAAACAAAAGACACACTGAAGAGAGACCAAAAGAAGAAGAAAACTAGAAAGTTTGATGTCACACAAACATTATCATAACACTCTACCGACACTATGTCACTCTCTTAGAGTGACTCTCACATTGAAACCTTTCTCCATTTCTCTAGCCCACTGTTTCAGAGAGAAGGAGAGAAAGAGAGAGAGAGAAAGAGAATGAAAAAGAGTGAGAAGGTGGGGAGAAAGAGAGAAGTAGAGACAAGAAGATGGAAAGATTGCCAATGTCATTCCATTTGAACATCTTGTATTTCGTCATCTCCTTCCTTCACTGGGTGTGGTTTGAGGGAGATTTCGCTGCTATTTCACAAAACAAATGTCATAAAGACATTCATTGTGAGATAGTAATATTAACATTTACAAAGTAGACATACAGGCACACATACTACATTCACAGACGGCCTACATTTATGTATATGAATTACTCATGTTTTTATACAGACAATGAGTGCTAAGTATTCAAATACATTGATTTATGTCCTATTTTCAGCGTAGTGTCGTAACTTTGACTTGTTTTGCTGGATATAATTCGATGTATATATATATATATATATATATATATATATAT
>NC_068991.1:28990309-28993069 GCF_001194135.2 Octopus bimaculoides
CATAATTATTATTGAAATTTCCAAGGGATACGTTTCCGAGTGTCCAGATTACCATCGTCTTTATCAAATTAGAAAATAAAAAATAAAAATGAAAATAAAAATAAAAATAAAATAAAGTAAATTTCATTGGTAATCTACCCTCTCGAAAATGTATTACTAGAAAGTTTCATTAAACAAGAAATTTTAAGATCGTTATGAAGAGGCTGAGTTCGATGTGAGACAAATTGTCTGAAAGTGCAGCCATCACGCAAAAAACAAAAAAAAAAACAAAATCTTTTACAACTTTTTCAGACACAAGTGTAATCTATTCTATCTAAAGCGTATCTCCTGAAAATTTCATTAAAAAAATTAGCATTTTAAAGTGAAATATGGGGAAACAAAACCAGGATAGCACACTCGTTAACATATGGGCGGAGGCGTAAGAAGTTTGATTCCTAACTACATGGTTCTGGGTTCAGTCCCACTGCGTGGCACCTTGGACAATATCTTCTACTGTAGCCTCGAGCTGCGTCGTATATGTGTGTGTGTGTCTCTCTCTCTCTCTGTCTTTGTGTGTTTGTTCCTCACCACTGCTTGACAACCGGTGCTGGTGTGCTTACGTCCTCGTAATTCTCTTAGAGACCGATAGAATAAGTACCAGCTTTTACAAAAAAATAAGCACTGAGGTCGATAAGTTCGACAAAATCTTTCAAGGCCGTGCCCCATTCAGTCTAATAACAGAAACAACTAAAAGATAAAAGGTACACACACACTTCGAAAAAGTATATTTATTTTTCTTTAACAAGAATAGTATTGATACTAACTTGGAAGTTTCGACCAGCTAAGCTGTCATCGGATTACGTGCTACTTCATACAAAAGTACGGAGTAACCCTTCAGATTAATGTAAAATTATTTTTATTATGACTAAACATAAAAACAGACATTAATACACAAGCACACACAATGCATGTATGTGTGTGTGTGTGTGTGTGTGTGTGTGTATAAACGTGGAGGCGCAATGGCCTGGTGCTTAGGGCAGCGGACTCGCGGTTTCGATTCCCAGACCGGGCGTTGTGAGTGTTTATTGAGCGAAAACACCTAATGCTTCATGAGGCTCCGGCAGGGGATGGTGGCGAACCCCGCTGTACTCTTTCACCACAACTTTCTCTCACTCTTACTTCCTGTTTCTGTTGTACCTGTACTTCAAAGGGTCAGCCTTGTCACACTTTGTGTCACGCTGAATCTCCCCCGAGAACTACGTTAAGGGTACACGTGTCTGTGGAGTGCTCAGCTTGCACGTTAATTTCACGAGCAGGCTGTTCCGTTGATCGGGTCAACTGGAACCTTCGTGTGCATAAACATATAGATATTTATATACTTAGAGAACAGATTTACATGCAGTACAAAAATATAGAAAACTAAGGGGAGAGTACATGGTATTTCATATGTATTTATACGCACACATATACAGTTGGAATCTGAGGTCTCTTTAGCGCTATTGTAACCGAGCCAACAACCGAGAACAGTTAGTCAGTTAAACTTAATGTACGCCCTGTCACCGCTTCTCTCCTTCACCGCTGCCTTACCCTTCGCTCTTACCAGCAGTCCAGACCACGTTAGTCAGTGGAATTCGGTATGCCTTGACAATTGAAAAGGGTTATTGTTATATTGGACCATTTTTAGAATAACGAATGTTTTTCTGTATTTTGGTAATGAAAAATTTCTAATACACATACAGATTACATAGACACATATACAGACTGCATCAATATCATATATGTATATAGTTCGACGCTCTAACCACTGAGCCATGCGCCTTCACAATAATAATAATAATAATAATAATAATAATAATAATAGTGATGATAACACACACACACACACACACACACATACACACACACACACGCACACACACACATATATGTTGTTAACACATCCAACAACGACGCCACCCTTCGCAATAATACCATCTCATGACTTCCTACTTTTCTCTCGACTCACGACTTCCACTTCTCTCAATCTCCTGGCTGCTCACACCCTCCCTCTCCCTGCTCTGCCTCTCCTAGCTCGTCTTATCCTTCCTCTACTTCAACATTGCCATCTCCTCTTGAATCGCCTACTTCCTCCTTCCATCAACTTCTATTTGCTTTCTTTTTCATCCATTCTACCCTTAAACTCCCTGTATTATAATCTGAAATGTTAGATGCCAAACTCTCCAGCCTGAAAACGGAGGCCGGACTTACGGTAATGTTTATATTTATCCACTACTGGTTGCATACCCTTGACTTCTTGCACGCTCCATCTGCCAACAATATAACTATTACATAATTCCGAAACCCCAGAAACAGCTGTAGGACCTGAAATACCATACCCTCTCCTCTAAATTTTCTGTATTTTTTGTACACCATGTAAATTTGTTCTGTAAATATATAAATATCTATATACTTATACATGAACGTTCATCTGAATATTTTCAGTTTTTGTTTCTCTCTCTCTCTCTCCACATATCCATATATATCCCTATAAATATTTACCTGTGTATATGTATGTATATAGGTATATTTTATATATCAAGGCCAAAATGTTTATCTGATTCATTATCTCCATATCAGGTCACTTAGATTTCTCTTATAGCCACTCTCGTTCGTAGACTTAGTTGTCTATAAAGATTTCGGAGTGTGAGTTCAAATCATTTGAACATTACTACATGGTTTCTATATTGAGCATTTCTGGATCTCACTTGCTGACTATATATATATATATATATATATATATAT
>NC_068991.1:28993079-29001600 GCF_001194135.2 Octopus bimaculoides
CATTACGCCAATAAAGATAACTCAAGTAAAGGTTCAATATTATTTCTTTATTGTTAGTCAATTGGTTAAATATCTAACCATTTAACTATGGTTCTGGGTTCAGTCCCACTGCGTGGCATCTTGGGCAAGTGTCCTCTACTATAGCCTCGGATTTGGTAGTCGTATATATGTATATATATATGTGTGTTTGTCGCCCCAGCATCGCTTGACAACCGATGCTGGTGTGTTTACGTCCTCGTAACTTAGCGGTTCGGCAAAAGTGAACGATAGAATAAGTATTAGGCTAACAAAGAATGAGTCCTGGGGTCGATTTGCTCGACTAAAGGCGGTGCTCCAGCATGGGCGCAGTCAAATGACTGAAACAAATAAAAGAGTATATATACATACACCAGCTTAATATGTTTTTCTCATTCATTATCTTCCTAGACAGTTATCGCAGCGGAGGTCTTCCCACGTTTGAGTGCACACGAATGGGTTAAATATATACATATACAGTTTTATTTTAATCGTTGCTGTCTTGTATGACTTTCATTATTTCCGGTTTAACAAAGCTTTGCACATGCCAGCAAATATATTTTTTGCTGTTTGTATATAAGAACAACTACTATTATTGGGCTATGCCTGACGGATTCAGTTTCTATAACTGATGAAGCTTAACATGTGCTTTACAGTCTGATGACGTTATTCATACCCAATTTCAGCGTGTTTTTCACACATTTTTGTAAAACGAATTTGTCTTCATAGGCAGTTACCGCAGCGAATGTCTTTCTAGAAATGAGATAGGCGCAGACGTGGCTGTGTCGTAAGAAGGCTGCTTTCTAACCACATATCATACCTCATATATGTATATATGTATTATTATTATAAGAAAGTTATGTAATTCTGTGATATTATGCATGTACAGATACGTATATTGATGTATAATTCAGTTTCACACCGTGCCAGAACACTTTTTGAAATGCATAGCGTACCTTTATGTATCACTGAATTTTTAACATGTACAAATCTTAATATTTGGCACATTCGCACTTATCACCACTCAAATTTTTAATCGCACAAAAATGTCTCGATCTCCAATATATAACATAATTCTCTCTTTAGTTTTACTTTTTACAAATTCTATTGGGTCTCGCTTATATAAACCCCGCCTACAAGACAACCATCATTCCATACATCAACGGTGAACTTAGAAATGACAATAGAACTTAAAGTCTGATTTATGATGTGTCTTCGAAGTAACTGCTAATTTTTACTTTGTGAAAAAAAAAATATCATCTATATGTACGCATTTGGTGTTTTTAGTTCAAGCAGTGGTTCTCAACCGGCATGCATATGACCCTTTGGGGTTCATAAAAGATTTTTGGGGTCCACACAAGCAGAATCGTGCATTGGGTCCACACAAGCAAAATAGTACATTGGGTCCACGCAAGCAAACAGTACATTGGATCCACAATAGTTTATCTAAGGATTCACGAAAAAGTTTGCTTTAGATGTATTTATTGCAAGAAACAGCTAGGTTTCTGTGAGGTTTTACATAGTTCAACTTACACAAGGGAATGCGTGATAAACAAAATAAAAATTTAACCAATCGTTTTAAACATCGAATGGTTATAGGGGTCCACCAGAACAAAATAGTAATGAAAGGGGTGCCTACTTAAAAAATGGTTGAGAACCACTGAGTTAAAGGTCGAATGTTTCAATGCTTAATTATATATAAAATATTCACATTACTATATGCGTAGTTGTGTGTTTGTGTGCGCAGACCAGACGTAGGAATGGTGTAGTTGTCCTTAGTCAGAATCATGCAAAGCAAACGTGTATGTTACTGGCATATAACGAAGTTAATTTTGGTAATACTTCTGTTTGCCTACCTCGAAATTACAAACTCTCTAATTATCACAATTTTATTTATTTATCTAATAATAAGTTTACCTTTCTAAATTTTTTTTTTCAGATCATAACTACATGAAAGACCATGAAGATTTTGCCCATCTCAATATTGGTGCTATCCACTGTTATTCTTTTACCGACAGTGAACAGCAAAAATATTTTATACTTAGCGTGGCCCGCCTACAGTCACCTGAATTCAATGATTTCTATTGCAAACGAATTGGCAAAGTATGGGCATAACAACTATTTTATATTAGATAGAAATTACACCAAAACTTTCCAAAATCAGCAAAGCATAAATATTCTACCAATGGATGAAATTCCAGAAATGGAATTAATGCGATTTGATGCACAAAAGCAAGAAAAATCAAAACAAATATACGTGATGCGACAGCTTCTGAACACGTTTCCTATGATCTGCGATAGATTTTTAAGGAATGAAAAATGGATAGAATCATTGCGAGCCGTCAATGCCAGTTTAGCTGTGATCAATGGAATATTCATGACAAACTGTCTTACAATAATCCCTTATCAATTGTCAATTCCATTTGTTCTCACGGCATCTGAGATATATCCTAGTCTTCATCGTATTCCATGGCTCCCAACTGTTTTCCCAAATAGTATGCTCACATCCTCCGATAAGATGACATATTCAGAAAAGTTAATAAGTACTTTGGCTGCTATTTTAGACTATACTATTCCTCCTATTGGAGCGCCTACACACAGTGTCAAAACATACGCTAAAGACAAACCCGATATTTCATTCACAGATTTGCTACATCAGGCACAGTTTTTTCTTATTGAAAAAGATGTACTTCTAGATTATCCGCTACCCCAACTTCCAAATGTAAGATATGTTGGTGGCCTGGCTGCAAAACGTTCAATATCTTTGAAGGGAGAATTACTGAAATTCGTAAATGCTTCCACGAATGGAATAGTTGTGGTGTCATTTGGCAGTAATATCAATGATTTCCCTGCTGTTCAGCTAGAAAAGCTACAGAGCGCATTGAAACAAATAAAATATGATGTTGTGTGGAGACAGAAGAAAACATCATTTTCTCATAAGAATATTTATATCAGTGATTGGGTACCACAAAATGATCTGCTTGGCCATCCTAAAACTAAATTATTTGTTACTCATTGTGGAAATAGCGGTCAGTTTGAAGCTTTGGTCCATGGTGTGCCAATGCTGGGAATACCTTTATTTGCAGACCAACATTATAACTCTCGCAGAATGACCGAGAAAGGATATGGTTTGTCTCTAGATATAGAAAACTTTACTCCAGGGGAATTAATAGAGAAAATAAAAGAACTAATTGAAAATAAAACATATTCTGAGAAAATTAAAAGAGCTAGTGAAATATTCCACTCCCGACCCGAATATCCAGCGAAGAAATCAGCCCGCCATATTGATCACATCTTGAAATACGGTGGAGAATATCTAAAATCTCCATGTCAAGAGAGTCAATTGTATGAATTTTTCATGATCGATGTATTGGCTCCTATATTTGCAGTAACATGATTTTTGATATATTTAATATATCTAAGTGTGAAAAAATGTTTATCGTTTTGTTGCAAGAAAAAAACGAAGACTGACTAAAATAATTGCTTTGGTGTAAATTATATTTGTTTTATGTAAATTAAAGTCAGAAACGTTCAGGGTTTTAAAACTTCAATAGAAACTAAGAACATATTTTTCTGTAGAAATTATACTCATGTTGAAATGTTTACCTTGTTTACAATGGTTTTTATGTGTAGTGTGTGTACTTTAGGGCTTTAATATCTGTATGGCGAGTTAGCTAATGGCTACACTTCATTATTTCCAGTCATTTTGCTAAAATCGTACAAAAGTACATCCTTAACGATTTTCTAAGCGTTTAGTCCACCTTATTTTCACATTTTTGCTCCTACGTCATCATCTCGAAATAAAAAAGTAAATGAATCTCCCTTTCCTTTACAACAGAGTGTTACACTATTGTCTGAAGACAATAATTCTTGCAAACAAATTTATATAATAGAAAACTTGAATAACATGTATCTCAGTAAGAGGGCGGTGCATTGTGATAAAGTGAAGCTGGTATACTACAGTGAGCGGTTTAGCGGGACATACCTTTAAGAGCAGGTACACACAACTTATATACTCTTTTACATGTTTTTTCTTCATTTTCTTTGAATATTTCCTTTTCCCTTCTGCCTTGTTTTCTAATTCTTATCTGTCTTTCTTTTTCCAGCTACCTGCTCCCACAACTCTTTGTTTTATAGTTTCCTGAGATTTATTTTATTGTTTTTCATTTAATTAATCCTTTCTACAATAGACACAAGGCCTGAAATTTTGGGGGAGGGGGCTAGTCAATTATATCAACCCCGGCTCTTAAATGGTATTTATTTCATCGATTCCGAAAGGATGAAAATCTAAGTCGACATCGACGAAATTTGAACTCGAAACGTAAAGACCGACTAAATGCTGCTAAGCACTTTGTCCGGCGGGCTAACGATCCCGCCAACTTACCGCCTTTTTACTTAGTTATATAATTTTTAACTTGCTTTTTTCATATACCACCGAGGTCGACTTTGCCTTTCATCCTTTCGGGGTCGATAAATTAAGTATCAGTTGCGTACTGAGGTCGATCTAATCGACTGGCCCCTCCCCAAAAATTTCGGGCCTTGTACCTAGAGTAGAAACTTGCTTCTATCATATATACTTTTCCTTATATTAATATAATGATATAATAATGAGGAGAACGATTGAGAATATACTGGCTTGTAGACATGGTAGGAAAGTCCTGTTGCAGCAAAAGTAGTATGGCGCTCAGTTCTGATGGAATTTTTTTTAATCGTCCAGCAGGGTTTTCATATTCTAGCATCACACCCATAGATGTGTCCGTCGCTAGTTTATATTTTTATATTTCACAATTATGCTTTTACATTTGTTGCTTCCCCCAAATCGAACAACCATCAATCGAGTAAAGTGAACGGCTTAAGGAGCAGGCAATGTATTGGATACCTTTCTATTTCCCCCTCCCCTCCAGGAACTAAGTGAGTTGTGTTTTTAAATAAGGCAACATAGTCAGGTGATTCCACCCAATTCTTCTCACTGTCAAGACTGAAGAAAACAGTGTTAAGATAAATCTCCTGCTGCCTAATGTGCAGGTTTGTGACTATGTTTTCAACTGATCAACGTCACCACGCACTCATAATCAAAGGACTTTGAGAGACCGTTTCGATAAGACTGGCTATTTTGTTGTATTCTTTATAGTATATTTCAATGTCAAGTAGTACAAGTTCTAAGAGATATAATATACTGCGATGAGTCAAAGTTCTTCTACCTCATAGAAATTTTACTGATAGACATTTGTACAGTATGGATTTTACTACTTTATTTATAAAGTTTTTATAATTGTAAAATTATTTTTAATTTTAATCCATTTTCTTCTTTTTTACACAACAACATCGATAACATTTTTGAATGACAAATTTTACCAAACACAGTGAGACAATAATTACAGCCAAAAACACAGCATATATATCCAGCATGAGAAATTGGTAAAGTGGCATAGACTGAAAGGGAGAACTGAAGTAATTTCCACCATATTTAATCACATTGTCTATATAGCGTGCACCTTTAGCTGCAGGACTTTCTGGACGAGAATGGAATATTTCACTGGCTATTTTAATCTTGTTTTTATATTTGGGATTTACAATCAGTTCATTAATGGTTAAAACAAGCTCATCTTTCGTGTAATTAAACATATCCATAGAGATTCCATATCCCTTTACTTGCATTCGGTAACCATTGTGAGACTGATCAGCAAAGACTGGAAAACCAAGCATAGGTACTCCATGGTAGAGAGACTCAAACTGACCACTATTACCACAATGTGTAATAAAGAGTTTTGTTTTTGGATGACCCAAAAGATCATTTTGTGGTAGCCATTTTGTTACAAAGATGTTTGGAGCTAAATACTTTGAAGCTGATAGTTTCCAAATCACATCATATTTTATTTCTTTAAAAGCCATCTCCATCTTTTTTATATGTTCTTCTGGTACTTTACTGACAATACTTCCAAAAGAAACAACAATGATTCCATTGTTCGATTTGTCGACAAATTTTTTGACATCACCTTCTAATGGAGCTGCTTTACGTGCTGCCACACCACCAATATATTTAACATTTGGAAGTGCTGGCAGAGGCTGGCTCAGTAAAAAATCAGTTTCAGTTAAATACAATTCTGCCTGGTGTAAGAGACTACGAAATGAAATATCAGGTTTCTCTGGAGCATATTCTTTAACACTTCTTGAAGGCATACCCATTGGCTTTGCAAAATACATGTAATATGCTACAACAGCACCTTTCAGCCTTTGAAAAAACGTAATTTTATTGGGGTTTTGAAAACCTATGGAAGTGAAAACAGCTGGAAGCCAGGGATTTCGACTAACAATTGGTGGTCCAGGATTGATACCTTGAAACACAAATGGTATGGATAATCTATAAGGAATTATTGCCAAACAATTACTCATAAAGACAAAGTCTATCACAGCTATGGAAGCATTTACCTTCTTCAAATATTGGAACCAATCTTCATCTAAAAGAAAATTATCACAAACTTTATTCATAATTTTAAACATATCCTTTATTGTAGAGTTCCCACTCAAAAAATAGTCGAGGGTTGTTTCAAAAAATTTGTCAACATTGGGATCATCTTTCATCTTCAGAAGTTCAACACCTTTGAATGACTGAAACATTTTTGCCATTTTATCTGTCATCGGAAAATAACTGGTGTGACCATATTTGCTCAGCTCACTCCCCACATAAGCCAGACTCTGTAAGTGACTAAAGTATGGCCATGAAAGTAGCAGGACATTATCAGCTTTGGTATATTTCACTCCAGCTGAAATGCTGAATACAATTAGACTAAACCATATTAGGTTCATTGTACTTTTTGGTTAGATTTCTTATTGATGGATATTTCTGTAAATAAAACAAAAATTTCAATTCAGAGGAAATAAAATAAAATTTAAGTTATTACTCATCAGATCATCATCATTATTTTTCAAAGTTATCACCATTACATGTTGAAAATACACATTTCTGGGGTAAACAAAAGGATATGTGTAGTGTTGATGCCAACCACTTTACAGACAATATTTAGCACATTTTGTCATGACATCAGCACTATAGAAGTTGTTTCATTCTTGACAAGGCTAAAGCATTCTCTCCACTCTACATTTTCTCCATTCATTCACCGACACTGGAAACTTATCTTGCCTTTTGGCTGCAACAGAAAGATCAACTGTTTTGTCAGAAGCAGACAGAAAAGTTATGTAAGACAATCAGAGTGAGAAGGTGATGGAGGAAGGAATAAAGGAAGAGAGAAAATGACAGCAGTGGAAGAGTGTTTGGGTGGGAGGGTGGTAGAGGAGACAATAAAGGAGAAATGATAGTAGTGGGAGAGTGAGAGAAATAGGAAAGCAAGAGAGAAGAAGCAGGAGGATGATAAAGGACAAAGTAAAGAAAGAGAAACAATGATAGACAACTACATGATGTCTCTTGGTAAGGAGCTTAAAAAGCAAACAGCATGAGTGGTATGATTGAGGATGAGAGAAAATGACAGAATTACAGAGTTGGTCAAAGATTTGGAGAATAAAATTCCAAACAAGGAAGTAAAGTCTTGAATTGAAAGGCCTTAAAGAAAACTCAGCAATGGTTAAAATTTTAATAAATCATAAAAGCATGGGCCTAAAACTATCAGGAAAATTGTCATGATTTGATAAGAAGAAAAGAGAAGAAATTTTGTGTTGTATCAAATGTAAACTGGAACTGCACAAGTGATATAGTGAGAACACAAATAGATGAACAGAGAAGATAAACTTCATAGGTAGTAGATGCACAGGTACAACAGATTCTTTGAAATGTGCAGTGGGAGTGGTGGTTCTGAAAGCATAGCAGTTAGAAAGAGAATGGTTTGGAATAAGTTAGGGTTTATTTTCTCAGCTAGTGGTAAGTGTTTCTCTTTCAGAATAAATTACTCCATAGAGTTCATTCCATGACACTTTGCCCTCACCCAAGCAATAATGGTTAAAGACATGCATGCATGCATCCATTGTTCCATCCATCTATGCTGACAATTTTATTAATGATAGAAAATGATGCAGCCATTCAAAACAATGATAGAAACCATTGATAAATTCGTTACCAAAGAACTTAGCACTTTCTATTTAACAGTAAAATGCTACAAATTATTCATAAAATTGACAGTGCTTTTTATATCAATGAAACTTTTTATAACAAATTTTTTAATGAGTGTGTGTAAGAAAGTAAGTATTAAACTATTTTCTTTTACTTGAAAGCAATTTTTCTAAAGCAACTACCATTGCGTTCTGTGAGTCATTGATTTTTGTCTTTTTCCATTTAATCATGATACCTCTCAATTTATGCAATTTTAAAACTGTTATTACAATAGGCACAGGTATGGCTGTGTGGTTAAGAAGCACCTTTTGCAACCATGTGATTTCTGGATCAGTCCTACTGTGTGGCACCTTGGACAAGTGTCTTCTACTATAGCTCCAAGCTAACCAATGCCCCAAGAGTGGATTTGGTAGATGAAAATATGTGAAAGCTCATATATATATA
>NC_068991.1:29003748-29011311 GCF_001194135.2 Octopus bimaculoides
TAGAACACATTACCGAAAACGAAAATCGCCTAACTTAAAAAATAAAAAAGTTACACCCATTTTCCCTCAGTGTCTAATTCCAATGTCCACCAAATTCTTTCCCATAAATCCTTATATACTTTGAATCCACGGCATCTAAGTGGTATTTGTTGAAATTTTCGTTAAAAAGGATCCATTTTTCTGGAAGTTATGAGGCAACAAAGTCGTGGGAAGAGGTACACATATGTGGTTATGCCGACTCTAATATATTATGTCTTATTTTATCTAACTCGAAAGGATGAAATGCAAAGTTGATTCCGGCGATATTTAAACTCAGCGCGTAAAGAGACAGAGGAAATATTATCCAACAGAAGGACGGGGTAGCGAAAGACAGCACGAATATCTGCTTACAGGTCAACGGGATCAGCAATGACCTGGAGTTTAAATAATAAAATCGACCACGATATACTTAAAAAGAAAGTTAAACGGTTAAAAAAACAGACTATTTATACGTACAGTAGAGTGGGTGTGGTCGACTGTTCGTCAGGTACTTGCTGGCATCGCACGGTAATAAAACGCACCGTAAAACACCTCTGCTTATAACCTAGTTTTCTTCCTTCGTAAATATTAAAATAGTTTGAAACGTTACACTAGATATAAAACAGTTTGATTGTAGAGGAACTGCTGATAAATATACAACTATGAAGGGAGGTAATGGGACAAACAGGAGTAAAAGTTGGAAATGTATTTGCTTGAGTGCGTTCTAATTAGATCCCACTGTATGAAATGTTCTGGTTAAACGAAATGTTTATGTTTACCAATGTAGGCATGTGTGTATATTTGTCTCTTATCTATAAGACATGCTGTCTCACTACTTTACTACGCACCTACATATGTATGTTATGCATCTGTTTAAATGTGTTGTGTGTGTGTGCATGTATGTTTAATTATTGAGTTGGTAAGAAAGTAATTTCGTTTTTCGCATATAGATAGTTAGGATTTTTTTATGCTTTTTGCCAACGTTATAATTTTTCCCTTTTGACATTTTATTGCCGTTACTGTTAGTTTACTTAAGAAGCTAATTGCGCGTAATTTTGTTTACAGCTATTAGTTCAGTATCAATTTTAACATGGAGTGCAAAAAGCTGCAGAGGCTCACAAAGAAATACGTGAAGTTTATGGTGTTGATTGCTGAACAAAACGCACATGTCAAAAATAGTTTCAAAAATTCTGTTCTGGAGATTTTTGACTCAAAAATGACCAACTTTCTGGCCGATCTTCTGAAGTTGATGATGACCGAATCAAAGCCATAATTGAATCTTGTCATATAACTGTGCGAGAAACTTCAGAGAGGTTAAATGTATCACAACAAACAAAAATCACTTAAAATGTATTGGACTTCTTAAGACGCGCGATATTTGGGTTCCACATAGATTGAAAGAGATTCATTTAACACAACAAAACAATATTTATGATATGCATCTCAAACGCAATGAAATCGACCTTTTTCTATTGAAACAAATCATCACTGGTGATGAAAAATGATTTGTCTACAATATCATCAATCGAAAAGGTAATGAACCAGCACAAACCACATCGAAAGCTGAATTGCATCTGAAAAAAGAAAAAAAAAGGTGTAACAAGAGTTTAAGAGTTGGGCTTTACCAGTTTAGGAAGTATATTTAGATGTGTGCACGTAAGAAGGTTTGGAATGTATAAATGCATGTTTTACATAAAGGTACTAATAAATATCAGAAGGCAATGTTTTTGGTTAACAAACATAATTTAGGTACTACTAAAGCAGCGCGGACCCGAACGCGCAGTCGCGCGTCCTCGCTAGCTAGTCTTGAGTGGTCGATCCTAACCCTATCCCTAACCCTAACCCTAACCCTATCCCTAAACCGCGTGTGCAAATGAATACGTGTTTAGGGTTAGGGTTAGGGTTAGGATCGACCACTCACGACTAGCTAGCGCGGACGCGCGACTGCGCGTTCGGGTCCGCGCTGCTTTAGTAGTACCCATAATTTATTCCTTACTCACACATGAAGTAGCTAGCACAACAGAGATAAGTGTACAAGACAACAGGGTGTAGGTGACATGAGTTAATTCCTCAATGCACATCAAGGTAGTTAACTCCGGTACTTGGCTGCAAATCTAAAATATCCAATAAGTTTTGAAGTGGCAGTGAGGTGAGGCAGAAATCCCGTAGCATGTCGAGCTAGATGAGCCACAAGCTTTTTGATAGTTTAGTGTCTACATCTGAATGGGATAAAGCAAAGCAGTGATGAAAGGGAACCAAGTGTTAACATTCTGACATTTAGATAGCAACTGAATAAATGCTCTTGAAAAGCTAGCATTGTTACTCTGGGCAGAAGTTGTCATGTGTATTCTTCTGCCACTAGCTTTTAAAGAATGAAGGAATGCAGCACCAGTGTGCTGCTATGCTGGGGCGAGGTAATTCGACTGCCCTGCTATGCTACAAAGGTCATGCTGTAAGTTTGGTGGGATTACAAAAGTATTGTGTATTTTGAGTTGCTTCCAAGGAACCAAACGATCAATTCAGATGTTTATTGTCAACAACGAATGAAACTGGAGGAAGCAATTACAGAAAAACGGCAAGAATTGGCAAATCTTAAAGGATTGGTGTTCCACTATGACAACGCTGGATTACACATATCTTTGCTAACTCATGAAAAATTATTGGAACTTGGTTGGGAAGTGATATCACATCCACCATATAGTCCTAACCTTGCACCAACAGATTACCATTTATTTCGTAGTTTGCAAAATTCTTTGAATGGTAAAACTTTCAATAATGATGATGACCTGAAATTAGACTTGCTTCAGTTTTTGACTGATAAGGACCAGAAGTTCTATGAGCGTGGAATCATGAAGTTGCCAGAAAGACAACAAAAGGTCATCGAACAAAATGGAAAATATATAATTGATTAAAGCTTATTCTTTGTATGAAAAAAAAAATGACTTCCTTGCCAACCCAATATAACCAAGGAGCAAATCCATAGATGAACTTAATACAGTAAACTCTAGGTTCACACCCAAAAGAAATTATGTATATGTATATATATGTATATATATATAAGAGGCAACACATAATTTTATACATGTATGAATGCACCAACAAAGAAAAACAAAGAGAAAAATAATACACTACCAGATTTAAAAAAAGTAGTGTACATGTTTGATTCAAATAAATCAAAAGAAATTGGTCAGTCAATAAAATCACTTTTCTATCCCACAGACTGCTTCTATGAAGTCACTGCAATGATTAGCTCCTAGGATTAGGTGGCTTCATCTATGCTGCCCACCATCCCTGCATTGCCAGCATCCAATGAGTTCTTACCACTGTGGTGCCACCAGCTATACCCTCCCTCGATGAAACCTGGG
Source organism: Octopus bimaculoides (assembly GCF_001194135.2). Taxonomy (NCBI): domain Eukaryota; kingdom Metazoa; phylum Mollusca; class Cephalopoda; order Octopoda; family Octopodidae; genus Octopus; species Octopus bimaculoides. The sequence goes on from NC_068991.1 coordinate 29,007,132, forward strand.
AACATAGCAATTGCATTATTGGCAGCATTATTAATGTTGCCAATATAAAATCACAATTTTATGCTAAATTTCAGTCGAATAAAATGTTAAAAATTGCTTTAAAAATGGTAGATAAGAAAGAACAGAATGTTACAGTTCAAATATGAGGTGTGTGTGTGTGTGTGTGTGTGTGTGTGTGTGTGTGTGTGTGAGGCATAATGGGTAATTGGGGTAAAATAAGTAATTTCTAATTTCTTGTTATATTTTCCTTACCCGTTTGAAACAATTACATTGCAAGTACTACATCACCATCTTGTATTGTTGATTCATCTTTGGGAATAAAAATTGGTCAGCATCATTGTTGTTGAAATTGAGAGTTTGAGACAGTCAGGTGACAAATACTTTTTTTTTCAAGAAATTTTTCTTCAGCTTTGATATGATTGTAATTGAGGTTGCTAATAAAATATCTGACTAATCTATTGTTCTTAACATTCAAAATTCTTTACTCTTGTTAGATTTCAAGTCAATTTTTCCTACACTAATGTCTAGTTTGATAGTTTACAATTTCTAAAACATGATGTCTTAAGTGGGACAAAATGAGTAAAGATTAATTTCAATAATCTTTTTATCTTTTTAATAGAATGGTACCTAAATATACCAGGAAGAGATCATGAAGAAGCTAATGAGAATATTTTTATGTTGAGTTTTTAGATTTAGTCAAGTTTCACTAATTTGATGTTATGTGCCATTTTCCCAAGATCCTTTTTGATATGACCTAGATATTTTAAACTTTTGTTGCATTTCTGATCCTTTTGATGTCTAAGGATGGATACTGATGTGTATGAATCTTTTCCCAAATGTATATTTCAAGAACTGACAAGGTAAATTTACTTTGTCTTGGCTTACTCATTTTGCCCCAGCTAAATTTGTCTTTCATATGTTCAAAGAGAACGGAGATAATTTTCTGAAATAGTGTTCTGAATATTAGAAATGATCTAATTATAAATCTCACCACTGCTGCTTAATTCTTTCTGTGAGATTTATAATTAGATCATTTCTAATTTTTGTAATCAGTGAATGTGTTTTCACTAAAAATATATATATTTGTGAGTGGGTGGGGCTGCTTGTCTCCCTCTTGCAAATATAAGGACACAGGAAATGTGTCAAGGCCAACAGGAAGCAGTCCAGCTTCCTAGGGCTAAATAGCAGCAGTATGATTCCCTTATTGGGACTGTCACATTGAGTTGAAAGTATATAATTGTTCTGAATATGTTATAGTGTTTTTAATGCATTTAGAGCTCATTTGCTAAGCTGATATAGTTTTTGTAAGATACTCTCTTTTAAATGTCTCAGTCATTTGACTGTGGCCATGCTGGAGCACTGTCTTTACTTGAAGAAATCGACCCCAGAACTTATTCTTTGTAAGCCTAGTACTTATTCTATCGGTCTCTTTTGCCAAACCAATAAGTTACAGGGACGTAAACACACCAACATCAGTTGTCAAATGATGGTGGAGGTGGGGACAAACACAGACACAAATACATGCACACACACACACACACACATATACATACGCAACAGGCTTCTTGCAGTTTTTGTCATCCAAATCCACTCAAGGCTTTGGTCAGCCTGAGGCTATAATAGAAGACGCTTGTCCAAGGTACCATGCAATGGGACTGAACCCAGAACCATGTGGTTGGGAAGCAAACTTCTTACCACACGGCCACTCCTATCTATCTATCTATCTATCTATCTATCTATCTATCTATCTATCTATATATATATATTATTATATGTATTTATTTTCTCCTAATTAATAAATAACTCGGACAAAATAAATTGGTTAATAGATACCAGGGTAGCAAAGATCACAAAATAACTGTGGTGTAACTCCTATATAATTTGTAATCTTCGAAACATATGTTGGAAATAAAAGTATACAGTTAACATAAGCGTTTTACTCATTAAATTTACTTCATTAAATTTATATATATATATACACATACACACACACATATATATATACACATATATGTATGTGTATATATATATATATATATATATATATGTATGTGTGTGTATATATATATATATATATATATATATATATATATATACACACATATAAATTAAGCAGAAAATGGAGAAATCTTTCTCAACAACAATTAATTAACATTGATTATTATTTTTTAATACAACATCTAAAAGCCGTTTCTGCTTCCAATGTCATACTTTGTTGCCATTGAAAATTCTGAGAATAATATTAGTCATATTTTGTAACACATCCGATCTGAAAATGGAGCTTCATCAGAGTGAAGAAAAATACATAAAGAAAAGAAAAGAAAAAGAGCCTTGAGAGGAAGAATGAAGGCTCAATATATTTAAATCATACTATTTTGTAGTGTAATGCTTCAGGACATTGAGTAAATGACTAAACTAGAACTTAAACTGACCGATTATATCGAAAGCTGGACTTTGGTCAATCCCATTATGGGCAATAGGTGGTTGGTCTTGACAACATATCAGCAAGTAAATAATTGTTATCAATTGATGGGCATTTTATTAGGATTAACTATTAATTAGTACTATTAACATAACCTTCAGAACTATTATGGGATCTTTTTTAAAACGGGGGCCACATTTTTCATTAATGTTTTACGTAGTGTTTTTGGTACGGAAAGACTTTCAAACTTCGTATACTTATCTATTTTGTGTTATAGAACCGAAAAATATTTTTGTATTCGAATTTATTTCATGTAAAAAATTGTCTTATTTCGATAATTTCAACCAATCACTGACGTCCATTCAGTCGATATACATTAAGTGCCGACTACATAAACAAACAATTCTTCGTTTTATTTGCTTTTTTCATTTTAAATTTGCTTTAACCCTAACCCTAACCTTAACCCTAACCCTAGGGTTAGGGTTAGAGTTAGGGTTAGGGTTAGGATTAATTGTTTCAGAATCGTTTGTTTATGTATATCGGCTGAATGGACGTCAGTGATTGGTTGAAATTACAGAAATACGACAACTTTAACATGGAATAATTTATGGATTTCTTTTTTTTTAAAGAAGACTAAGAGAAAAAGATGTTTTATATGACACATTCTACCAGTGTTCCAAGTTTCAAAGTGTTTTGTTAATGAAAAATGTGGCCCCCGTTTTAAAAAAGATCCCTATTATGATTACTTCTAAACATTATGGCACTATCACTCCATCTTTTTCTAGACCTATTGGCATATCCCATTATGGTAAAGTATTTGTTTTACTTTTTTATTATTTATATGCCCTGTTACCCCTAAAGAAAGATTAACCCACTAATTAATATTTTACAGCTGTTAGATGGAATAAAGTTTTGTATCAAAAAATAATAATCGATGTTAGTCAATTGTTGTTGATTAAGATTTCTCCATTTCTTGCTTAATTTAAATTTGATTCCTGATAAACTCATGTTTATCTTTGTTGTTGCCTGTATCCTATGAGCATAATATGGTTGCATATGTATACCCAGGGTTAACATAGGTAATTATACCGGTTGTAAAATGGATATTTTTATATCCCTTAGACAGTTATTCTAACCTCTAACCTTATATATATGTATGTATGCATATATATATATATATATATATATATATATGTGCATACATACATATATTTATATACATATAGGGAAAGAAAGCTTCTTACCACACAACATGTCTGTGCCTGTGAACATTTATAAACTATTTTTTCTCAAAGTCAAAAATACAGTGAATATTACTCATTCTGCCCCACCCCTATTATAATGAATGATTTTTATTTACATTTTTATTTATATTCCTTAATTTATATTCAGCATTGAGAAATAATTTCTTCATTTCCACAATTTCAGCTTCAGCTGCAGTCTCTGGGTCTTGACTTTTGTATACATCGAAGGTCCCAATCTTGTTAGATACAGGTTTTGAAATATCGAAAGTTTTGCAGCATTTGAGCTCTCATTTTAGGTCATATTTTACAGAAAGCATTGCCTGGAAGAATTTTAGTTGAACAAATCGACCCTAGTACTTACTTCTCTTTTAAGCCTGATACTTATTCTATTGGTCTCTTTTGCTGAACCACTAAGTTATGAGGATATAAACGCACCAATACTGATTGTCAAGCAGTGGTAGGAGGGACAAAGACACACGCACACACACAACCCCTCCCCCACACACAACCCCTC
>NC_068991.1:29011550-29016015 GCF_001194135.2 Octopus bimaculoides
GAGCGCTTTATACAGGTAGAGTAAAAATTGTTGTACTCTTTTATGAATATTATTTCCTTTGGTAGCTGTTACAGTCTTCTTAATTATCATCTCTGTTATCTTTCTCTTGAGCCTGTAGCTTAAATTTGGTTTAGAATTAAAAAAATTCTTCAATATACGCATTAGGACCAATTGTACATGTTAGCATTACTATCAAATTAGCAATAGATTTGATTAAATTTAGTTTAACTTTGATTCAAACAGCTTGTTTGCTTCTTGAAAATGTTTTAGAACTGGATGCAAAAATAAAGTGGAATTTCATTCCTAGAATCACAAAACATTTCGTATATTGTTTGAGCTGTAAAGCACTTTTCTTTTGGACTTGTAGTTTGGAAACGAGTTTATAATTCAAATTAAAATGGCTTAAAATTCTACTTACAGCTGGTTCTTTTGAAAGCTACCTAGATGCATAAGAGTTTATAATCTTCAAGGGCTCCTTATCATTGATTGCAAAGTAAAACTGCTTGTAGGTTCTTTGACCAGTTGCAGAGTGAGAGATGCTAAAAATTCTAAGTTTCTAGGCAGGCATTCAGCACAAGTGAGGGATACTGCCAACTGTAAAGAATGACATACACATTTAAATAAAAGTAATGATGAAACTTCCTCTCTTAATTTCTGGAAAACACCATTGTTGATTCCTACTGTTACACTGGTATTGTTGGTTCCTATGGCCAGCAAATTTTATGTAGAGGACTCAGATGTTGACATGAGTTATCTTCCCACCCCTGCATTTGCTCAGGCCTGAAAAGTTAACAATAAAGTACAAACTTTGGAGTATTGTGAAACTGAAAGAAAAAAATTCAACAACAAGTGATAGTACTAAAAAAAAAGAAGAAAGTAAAACAAGTAGAAAAAAGAGGAAAAAGAGAAGATAGAAAAAGATTAACTATTGTGAAAATGTCATAATCAGAGGAAAATGCTAAAAACATGTAAAATAAATGTTTCCAAAACTGTTAGTTTCCCTGGTAAATGCTTAGAAAAAATGCTAGACCTTGCATTAAAAATGCTAAATTGGTAACATTAGACATAATGTTGAAGTTACATGATACATGGCTCTCTGCTCTCACATGATATAAATTTCCCCCTCCACATCATGTAGAATTTGTGTCTCATGAGTTTCTACATCACATGCCAGGAAGTTGACTCCACCACTTTTTGGTGATGTTCTTCTTAGTCTCACTGGAGTGGCTGTTGATAATGTCTTGAGTTTTTCAGCACCAGCTCAGCTATCTTGGTGGCATTTGTTTACTGAGAATGTTTCTGCCTTTTGGCCATGGACAACAAGTCCTTGTTAGAGGCCTCCAGCTTTTTCCTGTTCCTGAACACAAAAGTTTCGACCATGTTCATGAAGCTGATGGTCTCCTTATCAATATAGTTAGTGGGTAGAGCCACTTGGATGGTATACTTTGTCAGAAACATTTATGTGTATCAGCCATAGAATGTGTGAGTACGTTTAGAACTTTTACTTGTATCAGTCATTAGACTGCAGCCATGCTGGGGGCACCACCTTGAAGAATTGTAATTGTTTAATTAATGATGAGTTGTTAAAGCTACAAATTTGCAAGTCAGGTTATCTACTAACATGCTAGCCTAATTTGTGACTGCTTTATGTAGCAACTGATCTCTGCTATTGATTAGGGAAGGAAGCTGAGTCATCTTCTCTGCTGAATGATTTACAAATTGTAAAATGCTTTGTCAGGAGACTCTGTTCTCTTGTTTTTATACATCAATAACACAGAAAGAATGGGTTTAAGTTAGGGTGAAATTGAAATTTATTTAAGTTCTTTTAGTTTATGCTGTGTTGTGCATAAAAAAAGATGTCCTTCAATATATTTACATATGTTGAAAGTTTAATCATATATATTCTGTGGTTGTATTGTTAAAACTATTGCTTGATTACAGGTTCAATCCTGCTCTGTCTTTCGTCACTTAGTAAAGCTGTGTGTGTGCGGTGGTTGGGTGATGGGAGACCAGTACCTCTGGGTGTTTTTGAGTGTTAGGGGAGAGGGGAGGAAACACCCTCAATCAGAAACTTGGTCCAAATGTTTGCAAAAGGTACTCCAAGTGACAAGTGGTGGTGATGATAATGATAGTGAAGGGTGTTGGTGGTGGTTGTGGTGGTATTAAACCATAAGACAACTTAAAAGATGCAAATATTCAGAGCAGACATCTTACCTTGATGTCCTTACAATTGCACCATCCAGTCATCTGCAGCCGATACTTTATTTTATTGACTCCAGAATGCTAAAGGGCAAAGTTAACCTCAGCAGGATTTGAACTCAGAATGTAGAGATCTGGAACAAATACTGCTTGGCATTTTGTGCTCTGCTTTAGATATTTTACCACCACCCCGCTCTACTAATCCATCGTACTATGATAATACACCGTATCTCCCCGTTACTCCACTGCATCTCTTTGCAAATTTGCGGCATCTCAGTCATTTAGGTTGGACAATATGTTGTTAGTAAAATTTGGCAGATGAAAACTGGGTGGTAGTTGCACGCAAGCACGCACATACACATATGTGCGCATGAATGGCTAAAAAGTTTGCTTCCCAATCGCGAGACCTTGTGTTCAATACCATTGCCTAGTATCGATTGTCTTTGACCCCTTCCTTCGACACGTGCCCCAGGAATACTCAGCGCTTTACATGTCAATTCAAGAAGTAGGCTGTTCCGTTGATCATGCAATTAAAAGCATTCAACTTCGAAACCATCGGAGACTCCATTTTAATATTTATGTATAGTGGCATCTCTTTTGCTAACATATATCAAGGAAGAGTGTAACCAACTTTTTAAAAAATGGTTTACAACTGGTACTCTTTGAAAGAAATCCCTTGCGATATTTGTTTTGCACTGAGTTATACCCACTACCTTGCCCCTCTCACCTTCAGAAATGCAGTAAACCAATCAGTTGCACCAATGAAAACCAAGGATGTTGTTGAACAATTCCAAAACTCAAGCAAAAAAAAACAAAAAAACAAAACAAAACAAAACAAAACAAAAATTCAGTTGCACCAATGAAAACCAAGGATGTTGTTGAACAATTCCAAAACACAAGCAAAAAAAAAACAAAAAAAACAAAACAAAACAAAATAAAACAAAACAAAACAAAAATTCACCCCCTCCACAAATAAGTATTTGTTACAGAATGGATAAAAATTCCCACGCACAACTACTACAATCCGGTTTCAAATTTCAGGTGCAGTTAAAACAACACTATGAGACACCTGTCATTAAACAAAACAGCACTTGCTATATTTAACATTCATTGCATTATGGGTGAATTTGCCTTTTCATCGTTACGTATCAGATTGTAGAATTTTGAAGATATGTAACTCTGATAACTACAAAATGCACCAGTGGAGAGATAACTTCATTTAGTGCAGTGGTACTCAAGGTTTTGTTTTTTTATATATTGTTTAATGATCTCTTTCGGTACATAAATTATCTCCGAGGACCCTTCACAGAGGATATTAGTTGGGTGGGGAAAAAGCAGAAAACGAAACAAAACTGTAAAAGGTTTGATAGTAGTGATAGTGACTTTGTAGAGACTTTAGTCTCTCTATCATCTTTCAACAGCATTATGAATGAAGAGACATTAGAACAATTAACAACATAATAAAAGGTTTATTTATGATGATACTTGGTTGTTCAGTTCCTGTCATTCAGCTTAGCAGCCGCTGATTGAGTTGTAGTTGGTAATGGAAGGTTAAGGTCTTCCTTGATGCCTGCCAGAGAACAGTGCAAAAGTGCTTCATGGAGGAACGAGGTGTTGTTACGTAGAAGGTCGTAGGCTCAACTCGCTAAGAAAATGAAACTCTCTGTTTAAGTACGAGTTTCACTACGCATGCGCAACTCGAGGGGCTTCCGGTGGTGAAGTCCCCCGCGCATGCGCAGAATAGTACTTCCTCAATGGCGGCTATAATTTCGCGCCACTACAAAACAAAACATCCTATAACCTCCTGATTTTATATTAATCACATCAGTGATCGTTAGCATGCCGGGCAATATGTTTTGCAGCATTTCGTTCGTCTTAACGTTCTGAGTTCAAATTTTGCCGAGGTCGACTTTGCATTCTATCCCTTCGGGGGTCAATAAAATAAGTACCAGTTAAATACTGGTATATGTGCACACTTCTATAAAAATGCCGAATGAATTATTATATAATGCAAACAAAGAATTGATGGAAACAATTTTGACAGTATTATATATTCCCTATTAAATCACAGACAAGCACTCACGCAAGCAAACACGCAAGCAATGACAGAGTTTTAGTAGTAGTAGTAGTAGTAATAGTATATATATATATATACACTCCTTTCCCGAGCGTCTAGTAACACAATCTGTATCACGTCCTCGCGTTGTTGTTTTTTTGTCTTTTTCCTTTTTTTGAACTATATATATATATATATATATATATATAT
>NC_068991.1:29016521-29017626 GCF_001194135.2 Octopus bimaculoides
ACACACACACACACACACACACACACACACACACACACATACACACATACACGCACACACACATATTCAACAGAGTTGAAACGCTGTTTGATTTATTTTTTTGAGCGTACAATTTTCATCATCCCACTACCAAGTATGACATCACTCCTTCCTTCCTTATTCATCTATCACCCCTTCCTTTCTCATTCAAGAGTATTATTATACTAGATTATCTCGGTAATCACGGGAGCTATGAAAAAAATACAAATCCCAAGATCACCACCGGATCATTCTACACATCTGTGTAATTTTTAGCGCAATTCCACCCAGCTGTTTGATCGTGAATCCCAAGACAAGAAAGAATCGCCCTTGCCAAATTCATATGTATAGATATATACATATAAAATAAAAACATTGACATTTTATTCATTGTGAATTTGTGTGGCTGATACACGATCAACTAATTTTTTCTATATCTAGTTGCAGTATTGCAGTGACTACGAAGTTTCCTTCTTCTTCAAGGCAACTGTGAGTTTTTGAAAATAGGTAAGTCAACCAGATTAAACAAGATAAAAAATGAAAAAAAGCAATAACAAACAAAAATATTTATACTCTTGAAATTATATGGGGATAATGATAAGGTGACCGTATTTATTTGAGTTGAATTTGTGTGTGGCTCTCCTCAGATACTTTTGTGGTCTCCTAGAAACATGCTGCGGTTCCTCAAATGTCCCATTTATCTATTCAAAGCACATACAAAAATGGTATAGCACATTTGGGCGGCCATATAGCTCATATAGTTGAGAATCGCTGATTTAGTAGTAGTAGTAGTAGTAGTAGTAGTAGTAGTAGTAGTAGTAGTAGTAGTAATAGGTGATAGTCGTTGCTTAACCCCAGGTCAGCCATGACCGAACAGAATATCTTCAGAAGTTACAACTTCAGCGCTTACTTATGCATCAACATCCACAGCCTCCCGAAACTCAAAAGTGGAAGTTAGCAGCAGTTGAACCTCTAACCAGTGGAACCCATTCATTCCTCAAGCATCGGAAGAGAAGGCCCTCCATTATGGGTAAATAGTCTCTTATTTAAGATGTGACCGTTAGGCAGTATACCAACGAAACAATGG
>NC_068991.1:29018200-29024041 GCF_001194135.2 Octopus bimaculoides
ATCAGCCAAAGGAGTAAATCTAAACAACTGAATACTTGTCAGTGATTGGTTGAAATTATCGAAATAAGACAATTTTTTACATGAAATAAATTCGAATACAAAAATATTTTTCTGTTCTATAACACAAAATAGATAAGTATACGAAGTTTGAAAGTCTTTCGGTACCAAAAACACTACGTAAAACATTAATGAAAAATGTGGCCCCCCGTTTTAAAAAAGATCCGGCAATTGTTCATTTTGTCAATAACCACTTCTAAGTTTCTGAGAATCTGGAGATCTTGACGATATCAGATCTCAACTATTTTAAACAGTTTGGTACAAAATACTGGACGAGATGGGCTTGCTGAAGCGCAAGCCTACGGTTATTTGAATTCAGCGTTCCAGCGTTCGATGTTATGATCATCACCCACGCGCGCGTGCGTATGTATGTATGTATGTGTGTGTGTGTGTGTGTGTGTGTGCGTGTATGTGTGTATGTGTATGTGTATAAGTGTGCGTGTATGTATGATTGGTGACGTTTGTGTGTACAATGGAAGAACCATGACCAGCACACCTATTTCTATTTTTCCAGACACAATGTGCCTAAAACTATATTATACAAATATACCCTCCTTTTGTAAGTCTATAAGATTGTAGCGACCAAATATATAAAAAACACAAAGATGGAATGAGGTAAGTGCCAACAAGAAAAGAGAGAGACTCAACCAGTAAAGATGTATAAAAGTAAGGTTTATTGGTTGTCAACTAGAATGTCTGTGTGAGTGTGACTGCGACATAATAAAACAATATAAGACGAGCCGTCATGTAAACAAAGAGTGTGTATACAAATATGTGTATGTGAATGCAAGAGATACAGAGCATAGAAAACAGTCTATAATAAGGACTTTAAAAGTCCAGACACAAGGATGTGAAATACCAGTTCGTAACTGAGGTACACAGTAGGTTGAAACGCTGTACCAAGAGGCTGTGGCGTTGTAGGCAGAGCCGAGTAAGACACATGTCGTGTAGGAAGTTGAAGATATTTCACAAACAGTATTGAGTGAACCTGTGCGGGCGCTGTTGGTGGTGTGTACGTAGAGACGTCGGTGTAGACGCTAAGAAGCTGGAAGTAGCGACGAAGATGGAGTTTGCAGCAAGGTGTTGAAAGAAGTGGTGTGTCGTCGATGGAACTGGCTGGTGCTATGTGGTCAGTGGCTAGACCTCAGAAGGTCTAAGGCCAAAGACAACTTTAGTGCAGACAAGCAAGCTATTTAAGAGAAAAAATCGGCTCAAGCAGGGGTTCAGAAAACCGTTCCACGTGACCTTATCAGAAGGCTGCGATTGGTTGGTATGCACCTTGGCGCGAAATAAAACTAGAGACAAAAGTGCGCCAATACCAACCAATCTCAGTGGTGGACACAACAGGGTCCAAAGATGCGGTCGAAAGCTAGATGTTATCTGCTACGTCTGCATTCACATATATATAACTGAGAGAGAAGCTTCGCTACAGAGCCCCCCACCAGTCATTTTGCGCAAGACAAAACAGACGATACAGGAAATAACTGTAGCGAAAAAGCTGAAAGAAACGTTGGTCATAAAGCTGGCACTTGGTCACCATTTAGTAAAACGCTCGTGTGTACGTCGGGCTGCGCGTTGGGATCACGTCAGGGTCACCAGTTTGTAGCGGACCGTGCGACCAGGAGATGGTGACGAAGGAACGGCTCCTTTAGCACATCACACGATCGGCACAAATATATAAAAAACGCAAAGATGGAATGAGGTAAGTGCCAACAACAAAAGAGAGAGACTCAACCGGTAAAGATGTATAAAAGTAAGGTTTATTGGTTGTCAATTAGAATGTCTGTGTGAGTGTGAACGCGACATGATAAAACACAATATAAGACAGGCCGTCATGTAAACAAAGAGTGTGTATACAAATATATGTATGTGAATGCAAGAGATACAGAGTATAGAAAACAGTCTATAATAAGGACGTTAAAAGTCTAGACACAAGGATGTGAAATACCAGTTCGTATTCATGGTACACAGTGGTAAAGGTGCTGTACAAGAAGTCGTGGACGAATAGCAGAGCCTGGAGAAAAGATACATGTCACCCGAGAAGTTGAGGCTACGATGCTGCGACCGGTTACTTGGTACAGAGGGTCTCGCTGGTGAAGCAATTCACACAAACAGTGTTGAGAGAAAGTTATGTTAGCGTTGCTGGTTTGGTGTGTACGTTGAGACGTCGGTGTAGACGCTGGCGATGAAGAAGCTTGTAGTAAACAGTTAGTTGAACGGTGGTGTGTCGTCGCTGGAACTGGCTGGTGGTCAGTGGCTAGACCTTAGAAGGTCTAAAGTCAAAGACAACTTTAGTGCAGACAAGCAAGCTATTTAAGAGAAAAAATCGGCTCAAGCAGGGGTTCAGAAAACCGTTCCACGTGACCTTATCAGAAGGCTGCGATTGGTTGGTATGCACCCTGGCGCGAAATAGAACTAGAGACAAAAGTGCGCCAATACCAACCAATCAGAGTGGTGGACACAACAGAGTCCAAAGATGCAGCCGAAGGCTAGCTGTTATCTGCTACGTCCGCATTCACATATATATAACTGAGAGAGAAGCTTCACTACAAGATATAACTTGAGGGAAATTTAGTTGTTATTTCTCGCATGTCAAACGTCTTCGTAGAGGTTTCCTCTCGAAATCCTCTTCTGACCAAAGACTTTTACTAGTCTTCTTTAGCCTTCTGTCTTCCATTATGACTCCATTCACATCCAGGGTGCTTTACAAGAATATTTAATCGACCTGAGTATATGACTGGTACTTTCTTTTATCGACCCTAGTAGGATGAAAAGAGCCGTTGACCTTGAGATTTGGACAAAGAACATAAAGAGCCATATATAAACACCACTAGGTATTTTGCTCGACATTCTAACATTTCTATAAAACCAATAGAATCGTCTTAACGAAATGTTATGTTTTCAATGTGGAATCTTTAGAGAACAGTTTTTTGGAATTTGCTTCTCTGAGAAATTAATTTCCACTGGGTTACGAATTGTAAAGGATTAAGGTCTTTGTTGTGTAACCCTGGGTCGACTTAAGCTCAGCGCCAAATCATCCCCAGGTCATCCTCAGCTCATCTATAGTTAGAGATGACATGATTAAAAAAGACGTTGTGTAATTTGAATAAGATTTTGATGCTATTTTTCGTATGTCGAACGACCTCGTAGAGGTTCCTGTGCACCATATGTATTATAAACAGAAAGGAGAGCTAACCAGACTTCAGTTGTAAACCAGAACTCTCTTCACCAACTCGAATCCTCATGAAATGCAGTCATTACATAGCAGATAGATTACTCACCACACTCTTTTATAATGCAATGTTGCATATTTAGCTTGTTTGCTGTTAATATTTTTTTTTTTTAGATAATTCGCACTACTTTCTTATAATCCACTGCGTAGTTTCTAATTTAGTAATTCAGATCCAATTTTCTGCTTTTGTTTTTGGCATTTTTCCATTAATGCAAGACCATAAAAATTTCATGCGAACTCAGTTGTAAAAAATTACAAACCATGTTCAGATATAAAGAGAAAAGGGTCTAATTGGTGCCTAGTCATTGTTCAGTCAGTACATTTTCAGTATTTTTAACATATTTCACAAGAGTAATGTACCTCACTTGTTTAATGTACACCACTTGCTGAGTGTAATTACTCGTTTAACGAGCCTCACTTGTTTAACAAACACCATTTGTTTAATGTAATCACTCGTTTAACGAGCCTCACTTGTTTAACGAACAACAATTGTTTAATGTAATCACTCGTTTAACGAAATTTTGTATTTTATTTATCAAAAGTTGTAGGTAATCGAGGAAAATAAAATATAAACAAGGTCACCTATTTTGTTTTATTCACGTATCAATAACGAAAAACAATCGCACCTTTAAAATACGTCACTTGTTTCAGTCATGAGACTGCGGCTGTGCTGGGGAATTGTCTTGAAGGGTTTAGTCGAAAAAGTCAACGCCAGTACTTTTTTTATAAAGCCTGGTGTGTATTCTATTGGTCTATTTTGCCGAACCGTTAACCTACGGGACGTATACAAACCAGCGCCGGTTGTCAGGCAATGAGAGAGGACAAATCGAAAGGTGCGCGCTCGCACACACACACACACACACACACACACACACACACACACACACACACACACACACACACACAAGACGGGCTTCTTTCAGTTACCATCTTGCAAATTCACTCGCAAGCCTTTGGTCGGTCCGAGCTGGATTGAACGCGGAACCATGTGATTGTACGCATACGCTCTACAGATTTTCTTTATCTTACATCTTTTGCTTGTTTCAGTCATTAGACTGCAGTCATGCTGGAGCACCACCTTGAAGAATTTCTAGTCGAATGAATCGACCCTAGTACTTATTTATAAAAAAGCTTACTACTTATTGTATCGGACTCTTTTGCCGAACCGCTAAGTTACGGTGACGTAAGCACACCAACACCGGTTGTCAAGCGGCGGTAGGGGACAAACACAGACATAAACACAGATATATGGTATATATTCAACGTGACGAGTTGAATTTTTCATTTGGTGAGACTTACTGAAGAGAGCTAAGGTTTTTCGCCAAAACTCGAATCAAGATACAAGTATATCCAAATACCAAATTGTATAGCATTTAGCAGTGATGGTATGTCACGTTTTTGCTCGCTTGCCCGACTACTGTTATCTGTTGAAATTTTCAGTGTCATTGGTTGTTAAGTTGAGGGGTTTAGCTTCACTTTCTAGCAGGTAGGCGATTCATGTGCCCAGCTATCTCACGCTATTTAACGCCTACAGCCACCTATATCATTGTTGTTGTTATTATCATTTTATATTTATCACAGATAATAATAACAATACTAATATCTATAGAAATATTCGCTTTTGAATATTTACTCATTATATACATACATACATAAACACAGACACAGACACACGCGCGCACGCACACACACACACACACACACACACATTTGAAATAATGAGTAGTACACACATTTTTTTCAGTTTGAAAACGGCTACGAGACGCTTGAAACTCATATAAGAGTAACTCCCTGTAAACATTATTATAAAGATTAAATTAAATATTATCCCCCAAAAGCCGTCTCTACTCATTCTTTCAAATATATTTATAATACTGTACGAAGAACTTTCCCTTTATCATTCTACTATATATATGTATATATATATAATAATAATAATAATAATAATAATAATAATAATAATAATAATAATAATGATAATAATAATAATAATAATAATAATAATAATAATAATAATAATAATAATAATAATAATAATAATAATGATAATAATAATAAATGACAACAAAAGAATGAGACCGCGAAATTAGGTAATCAGCAGAATATATATATATATATATAACTTAGGACAATCAGTAACTTGTCATAATAGGACTCAGAGTTTCAAATGCTGGAGCTAAGAGCTACGATGCGTTCTCATCGGCTATTATGAAAATAGATGCTATAAAAAAAAACCCCGTTGAATAAAAGGGAAGTTACTCCTATAGGTAGGAAAAATATAGAAGATAAAAAATACACGCAGCTATATTCTCACAATACATAGACATAAAAACCTCATGAGCTCATAACGTCTACATACGTACACACTCACAAACATGTATATGTACATCCCCATACAGACACAAGCATACATGTGCATTTACGTACTCATACACATATCCACACAAACATAAACACGCACGCACATACATATAATTATATATATATGTATGTATGTATGTATGTGTGTATGTATGTATATATATACATATATATATATATATATATATATA
>NC_068991.1:29025433-29025974 GCF_001194135.2 Octopus bimaculoides
CTCCCACAAATACTCACTTTTATGTAGGATCTTCCTCTACACCATTATCCACTAGAATTTCTAACCATTTTTCATCCTTTAGAGATAGAAGCAAACGTAATACCACGAGCCTTAGCAAACTAATTTGGGATCTTAAAGATAATAACATTAAATTTAAACTAGACTGGCTTATTCTTTCTATTTCTAAGCCATATGAAAAGGGTGGAAAATTTTGCCATCTTTGTGTTACAGAACTCCTCTTTATTTTATTTTCAAAGAATAATCTGGTAAATACTTTCATAGAACATTATTACAGATGTAAACACTGGCAAAAACATACATTTTCAGCATTTAAACAACAGTCACTGTTTTTATAAAACGCTATCATATTTACCCGTAATAAGTAAATTCTTCAAATAGTTCTAATAAAACATATTATTATTTCCCTCAAAGGTTAGAAGATTAAAATTATTTACGATTCAAATTATTTTTCTAAACTTTCGTGATTTATCAACCTAAATTAGAGCATATTTTAAATCTTGATAAACTCTTGTAACAACCA
>NC_068991.1:29026074-29029707 GCF_001194135.2 Octopus bimaculoides
ATTTGCGTGACACTGGAATCTGCCACAACTGCGATTTTGCTCAGCTTGATGGTTCTTCTTCTCAAGCATGACATAATGCCAAAGATCTCGGTCATTGCTTGTGTGTATATATATATGTGTGTGTGTGTACATATACACACACACACACACACACACACACACACGTATATATACACTTATGTATTTTCTTTTACTTGTTTTAGCCATTTTACTGTGGCCATGCTGGTGTACCACCTTAGAGGGTTTTAGTTGAAGAAATCAATCCCAGGACTTGTTCTTTTGTAAGCCTAGTACTACTTCTATCGGTCTCTTTTGCCGAACCACTAAGTTTCGGGGGCGTAAACATATCAGCATCAGTTGTCAAGCGATGGTTCGGTAACAAACACAGACACACACACACAAATATATACATATATAAATGTACACACACACACACACGACGGGCTTCTTTCGGTTTCCATCTACCAAATCCACTCACAAGGCTTTGGTCGGCCCCAGGCTATAGTAGAAGACACTTGGCCAAGGTGCCACGCAGTGGGACTGAACCCGGAACCATGTGGTTGGTAAGCAAGCTACTTACTACACCGCCACTGTGTTTGTCCCTATTACCGCATGACAACCGGTACAATAAGTATCAAGCTTTTAAAAAAATAAGTGCTGGGGTCGATTCATATGGCTAGAAATTCTTCAAGGCAAGCTTCTTTTAGTTTCCATTGACCAAATCCACTCACAAGGCTTTGGTCGGCTCGAGGCTAAAGTAGACGATACTCGTCCAAGGTGCCGTGCTGTGGTACTGAACCCAGAACCATGTATCAAAGCCATGTGTCAGTTAAATACGTTTTATATTTGTTTTAATTTTATTACTTTTAAAATATTTAATTTTAGATCTTTTTAAGTTTTTACTTTTGGCAAAACTGTTATCTAATAAACAAATTTCTTTCTTATTTTGCGACTCATTTAAACGACCAATGAACATTTCGCATTCAAAGTACACTGACCTTTGCCTTACTGTTAGCGATAAGCGCTATTATTTAATATGACTTGTTTGTAATGATTCTGATAACATTTACGTAGAAGTTGTGGAAGGATATATGTGAACATAGAGTGAGCAGCTTATAGAATATATATATATATATATATATATATATATATATATATATATATATATTTATTTATTTATACACCGAAAAATCTTGGTATTTCAAGTGAGTTTAAATATTTAGCAATCCTTTACTTTCATCTCTGTGGTTACACAGACACGCCCGTGCTCACACAGACGCTCGTAGTTGATATCAATTTTAGATATGCGTGTCTGTTTTCAGTCTCTCTCTGTCCCCTCTTTCTCTCTCGCTCTTCAGTACTGGTCCAGAGCAGGGGTTCACAGCCATTTTGTTTTACCTATGGACCTCTATGATTACTATATTACTCTGGTGGTTCCCCATAGCCATTCGATGTTTAAAAACTAGTTTTATAGATGCTTCTTTCAAAATTCTTATTTCGTTTTACACACATTAATTTGAGTAGGTTGAATTATGTAAAATGTCAGAAAAAAAAATCCTTGCTGTTTCTTGCAATACATATCAATACATACATCTAAAGCGAAAGTTTTTCAGGATAGATAGATAGATACATACATACATACATACATACATACATACATACATACATACATACATACATACATCTGTCAAACTGGAAGTCAACTTTTTTATCTATTTGTTCGGCGATTTTTGTAAAAATTTTTTATTTCTTAATAGGTTTTTCAGGGGCTGTGAAAACCGACATTTGCCTTTTATGTCCAGGATCGAGCTGAACACGTTTTCCCACAAGCACGCACACACACATACACACACACACACGTACATCCATTGTCTTGTCCATGAGCTGAACTGTCAAACGCGCGCGCGCATGGACACACTGACATACGCACATATATATATACATACACAAATGTACATACATAGTTCATTTTTCACGAATTGCTTATGCCTATGTATTTTTTGTGCATATATGCATGTATTTATGTGTATGTACGCTTGTATATTTGTGTATGTATGTATGTATGTATGTATGTATGTATGTATTTACGTATGTCTATATGTATGTATATTGGTCTCTGTGAGTACGTATGTAAAATATCTATTTTTGTGTATGTTTGTGTGTATGTATGTACGTACGTATGTACATATGTATGTACATGCTTGCATGCATGTATGTATGTGTGTATG
Source organism: Octopus bimaculoides (assembly GCF_001194135.2). NCBI lineage: Eukaryota > Metazoa > Mollusca > Cephalopoda > Octopoda > Octopodidae > Octopus > Octopus bimaculoides. Next base: position 29,028,303 of record NC_068991.1, read on the forward strand.
TATGTGCGCGTGCGTATATATGTTTCTCTTCTGTTTTTAATTATTTAAATTCTTCCCTTGAGGAAGCAGCTGCTTTCTTACAAAGATACAAAGTTCCATCGTAGATAACGAAAACAATATCACATTTTAAACTTGAGAAGGCTTGCATACTCGTAATATACGAGTTTGTTATGCATGTATGTGCATGTAGCTAGGGTTTGTTCTTACCTGTTTGATCTGTGTACGTAAAATCCAAGGTCAACACTCATTTCTGTGTTTTAAAGTATTTGAAGTTTACTTCGGAGAATTATGTTTTTTCTTTTCCTGTTTCTTGAAAAATTTCATTCACGCATACAAGCCAGCTAAAATACAGAGTAAATATATAACACCACAGACAATCTGTTTTCTAATTATCTATCTATTAGAATTTAATTGGTCACGTATTTATCTATCTATTAGAATTTAATTGGCAACAGGAAATGTTTTTATGAATTTCATAAAATTCATCATAATTCATCATAAAATTCATCAGTTATTATCCTGTTTAATTTATCATACAATTTACTATATAAAATTTATAAATTTTATAAAATGCATTAGTTAGTTCAAAAGATCTTGTTTAATTTAGTTTTAAATTAATTGAAATGATTTTATATTTATGTATTTCGCATTTTCTTTAATCAATAGCAAAGTAATTTCCATTTCTTCCTTTTCTCCATGCATGTTGTAATATTTCCAAGAAATGAAAAGACTGTTTTACAATTTTGTGTCTTATAATTCTTTTCGTATTTAATACTGGTTAATGTGATTTCTTCCTACTACTTTTCACTTTTGTTTAGCATTCTTTAGTGCCCTTTGAACTACAACTATTGTAGTTTGAAAAAAAAACCAAAAAAAAAAACCCCAGAATCAAAGCAAAAATTGCAACCAGATAAAATTAACAATATTTTATTTCAAACAAAATATAAAAATAAGCTGTCCGCTATCATTAATATGTATTCGACGTCGATCCCGTTTTCTTCTCGGAAATTAACTTCGACTTTTTTAAAACACTGAAGTGCATGTTAACACCCATTTTTTTCTTTTGCACTAGGCTCTCAAAAAACAATGGGAGACGCCTTTTCGGTAAAAAGAAGAAAAAAAAAGTGAAATTTTAAAAATCCACTCATCCACTCCGAGGCCAATTTTTGTTTTTGCATTATGCACTTCTGGAATAGAGAAGCCTTGAAGGTTAAAAAAAAAAAAAAAAGAGAAATCGGCGTTCACCATTACAATCCCACTTCCTTCATTTTCAATCAGAAAATGAACCATAATTTAAATACATTACTAAAATCTTTTTGATTTTCTCATTAATACCGTCCCAAAATCCTAAAACTGTGACTTGTTTGCGAATTATTTATTTTTAATCATAGTTTTAAAATACAGA
>NC_068991.1:29031077-29032219 GCF_001194135.2 Octopus bimaculoides
ATATAAATATATATACACACACACACATGGAGGCGCAAAATTTATCTACTGCCATGGAGAAAGTGTAATTGTAAAAATGCAGAATTATCGGAGTAATGGCCATTCAAAAAAGTATGTATGTATAAAAATGTATGAATGAAGTCAAACAACGAAATGGGTTATTTCCCTTGAGTATTTAAAAAAAAAAAGTGTAGGTGCTATGAGTTATTTCCCTTGCATATTTAAGAATAAAAATTACTTATATAAAGTATATATAAAAGTCCCTTCCAGGGGCCGTATTATCGATTTTTTTCAACAATCTAAGTATGTCACCAGGTTTCCAGACATAAGTTCTACTCACGTGTTAAGTTTCATTATAATCAATAAAACGATGTAGGAGGAGTTACATAACTCCACAAACACACCCCGATTTTCCACATATGTAGTAGATGTATATATACGAGGGTGTATGAAAAGTCTTGAACCTCAAAGAAACAAAACATAGTACAAGACTTTTGATGATTTATTTTTCAACATAGTCCCCCTCGATGGTTGAACACTTTCTCCAACGCTGCTGAAGCGCCATTATCCTGGCGTAGAGGAACTCTTTTGTTTGAGACTCCAAGAAACTTCCTACAGCATCTATGACGTCATTGTCACTGGCAAAATGTTGACCAGTCAGGGCTTCTTTTCATTTTTGGGAATAGATGAAAGTCAGAGGCTGGCTAAGTCTGGTGAATAAGGTGGATGAGGAACAAGTTCGTATTCACAATCATGAATTGTTGCCATGGCAACCACTGAGGTGTGATGAAAAAGGACTCCCCTGGTGAGCATTTCCGGCCTTTTTTCTTTGATTGCTTCTCGGAGGCATTTCAGTAGCTGAGAATAATACAGCCCTGTCACGGTGTGACTCTTTTCAAGGTAATCGATCAGCAAGACACCTTGAGAATCCAAAAAAACGGACGCCATGACCTTGCCAGCTGAAGGAATGACCCTGGCGTTCTTTGGGGTAGGAGAAGATGTGTGCTTCCACTGCTTTGATTGTTCTTTGGTTTCAGGCTGGTAGTGATGAACCCAACTTTCGTCCATAGTAATGAAATGAGCAAGAAAATTCTCTTCATCGGCTTCAAACAGTTCCATATTGCTCGTGGACAAAGTGCTCC
>NC_068991.1:29033404-29034241 GCF_001194135.2 Octopus bimaculoides
CACAATTACAGCCCCCAGTGAGGAAGTACTCTCGATACAAGGGCAAACAAAAAAGAAAAAGAAAAAATAATTCCCGAAAAATTAATTTGGTATATTATTAATTCTGTTGGTATCTGCTATGACTATTTAAAAAAAACGATAATAACAGAATCAATAAAAGCATTAAATAGCTGAAAGATTAAAATTAATCAAAGGGCATACTGAGTATGTCTATCTGCTGGAAATAACAGTCAACACTCTTCTTTAAATCGCCAAAAATACATTGATGATAACTACAGAAATCAACCAAAAGTAGATCATGTTAATAAAATTTTTTCGGGAATTATTTTCTCTCGTGAATTTGTTTGCCCTTGTATCGAGAGCATTTCCTCACTGGTGGCTGTAATTGATTTCGGCACAAAACGAATCAGTTGCTGCGCAGACTTCAATACGATAGGTTGGGAGTCTCTATCATGGTAACGCGTGCTGAAGAAGCTTAGACGATTTTTTTCGCCAGTGCAGAAACCGATCGAAGTGAGCCCAAATACTTAAATGTACGTTAGGAGATTTTATTAACCTGATCTGCTTTTGGTTGATTTCTGTAGTTATCATCAGTGTGTTTTTGGCGATTTAAATAAGAGTTTTGACTGTTATTTCCAGCAAGTAACATAGTATGTTCTTTGATTAATCTTAATCCTTCTGCTATTTAGTGCATTTCTTGGGCCTGCAATAACCTATATTATTGATTCTGTTATTATTATTTTTTTTAAATAGTCATACCAGATGATAACAGAATTAATAATATCTTAGCAAATTAATTTTTTGGGAATTATTTTTTCTCGTGAATTTGTTTGCCTT
>NC_068991.1:29034544-29037144 GCF_001194135.2 Octopus bimaculoides
TTGAGAGCCTCCTCTAATATATGGCATTTGGTGTAAATGAGAGTTTGATGTCGCTACCCTCATTTGCACCTCTTGTCGCGAGGTAGGGTCATCTGGGACTCTCGACAGGAAGAGGTCCGGTTTTGATTTGAAAGCACCTACATCCACTTAGTGTAGGTACCTCAGGCTCTTTGGAGAATATTAAAAAGCTGTGGGCCCCTGAAACCCAGGCTGTTGCAGTAACTGGTCCAGAAGCGCGATGGCATTGCTGGGATCTTTGGCACTGTGTAGTGTCGACCCGTTCTGGCATTGGTGTAACTTTCAATGCCAAAATTTAGCACAATTCCTTCCAGGATCTTCCAGATATATATTACTAAATACCTCTCCCGCCTTCGCTCCAAGGAGTAGAGACTTAGTTGTTTCAACCTTTCCCAGTAGCTGAGCTGTTGCAACGAGACAATCTTCTTTTGAAACTTCGCTGGATTACTTCATGGTCCGCTGTTAATTTTACACTGTTGGGTGACCATAGCTGGGAGCAGTAGTCCAGGCGGCTGAGGTTCCGAACGTTCTCAGGATCCATCCTGTCAGTCGTCTGCACTTTGTCGCTCTCCTGGTAATGTGCACTTGGAAAGAGGTATCATTACTCATGTCGACACCTAGGTCTCTCACCGATTTAGGCTCTGGGATTGTAATCCCCTGTGGACCAGTGTACCCTGTAAGTTTTCTATTCAGTTTTAGACGCTGGTAGCGCAGGGTTTGGCATTTTTCAGCATTAAACTGTATATTATTGTCCTCAGTCTATCTGTAAATGGAGTCCAACTCCTGCTGCAGGTGTGCAACATCGCTGGGGTTCTGTATTTTCTGAGAGACTTTTGTATCATCTGCGTAGCTAGTAAGGATGGCTCTCCGGGCAGCTGAGGGAATATCTGAGAGGGCCACTATGAAAAGCAGTGGTCCCAAGACAGTGCCAAGTGAAACAACGCTTACTATTTGCATTTTCATTCAGGTGGCTCCATTGCCTGACTTCTATCTTTCAGAAAGTCCTGCAGCCACTCTCCAAGTTTTCTAGCTATGCCAAGATCACGCAGTTTGTGGCATATCATACCATGATCCACTTTATCAAAAGCTTTTGCAAAATCAAGTTATATTACCACCACATTTGAGTTGTTGAGTAACTGCCTCAACACTCAGTCATAGTGCTGTAAGAGCTGGGTCAGGCAGCTTCTACCTGGTCGAAAGCCATGCTGGGTCTCACTCAGCTAGTTGTTTTCGTCAAGGAATGCAATTAGTTTCCCTTTGACTATCCATTCCATGACTTTGCTGATATGTGAAGTCAGAGAGATAGGCCTATATTTTTCAGCATCTGCTCTGCTTCCTCCTTTATGGATTGGGCATATTATTTCCTCCTTTAGTTTGCTTGGCAGCCTGCTATTTCCAAAAAAGCTCTGGAAGAGAATCTGTAGAGGTTTCGCCAGCCAGGGAACGCTAACACGATTTGAGGAGGATTGCAGGGAAACCATCAGGACCAGCAGCTGAGTTTGCATCCACCTCATCTATGGCTGGTAGTATATCTTCTTCCCTAAAATCGATGTAATTCATCGTAACTGCCTCGCTGGTTATAGATGAGGCGGCAAGAAAATCCACTGGTTCTTTCACATGTCTCTGTTCCAACGGGTAAAGACATTTTTGAACTGGTCATTCAGTACCTCACTGATCCTGGTTGGACTATCTGTGAGGGAGCCATCCTTTTGGAAGAGGGGTCCTATTTTGCAGTGTATTGAGGCTGCTTCTTTGGCATAATGAAAGAAGGCTTTTGGGTTTGACTTTTTGTTTTTTATAACCCAGGCTTTTTTGTCTGCTCTCTCTCTCTCTCTCTCTCTCTCTCTCTCTCTCTCACACATAGGTTTGTTGCAGGCTTTTTTCAATCTCCACAGCTTTTGGAATGCTGGTTGAAGCGATTTGCAATCTTCGTTCATCGACTCATGAGGACGCTCCTCTCCCTTGGAATCTTGTTCCTTTTTGTGTTGGCCTTGTGCTCTGGGACATATTTCTGGCATATGGTTTGCATTACAGACATGCCAATGTCTGGTGTGGAGAGACATTTCGGCAAGTCTTGTCTGAGGATCTCTTTTTGGATCGATTTCCAGTCTGTTTTGTGGAAGTTCAGACTGGAGAGAGTTTTGGTGCTTCCTTTAGGCTGTATGTCCCTGGCTACTTTTGGTCCATACATAGACAGCTCTATTATGTTGTGATCCGAAACTAATGTCGGCGTCGCTTTCACATCATGAATGATGGCCATATTGTTTGTGAAGCAAAGATCCAAAATGTTATTTGCCCTAGTTGGTTGAGCAGAGACTCCACCTGTGCTTGTTTGCAATGAGTCATTCCCGAGAGCATGAGGCCTTCGGGCCATTTGACATTGGGGAACTTTAAATCGCCCATAAGAAATACGCTAACATGGTGTTCCAGTTTCATGAGGATTTCCTTAATTCTTGTGAGGCAATCTTCAAACTTGTCTATGTGGTTTGGATCATCCGGTGGGCGATATGTATTGCATATGACTATATTGTGCTGTCTTATGTATACAATTAGAGTGTCACATATATATATATATATATATA
>NC_068991.1:29037345-29042100 GCF_001194135.2 Octopus bimaculoides
GTGTGTGTGTATGTGTGTATCTGTGTGTGTGTGTCTGTGTGTGTGTGTGTTTGTCCCTCCACCATTGCTTGACAACCGATGTTGGTGTGTTTACGTCCCTGTAACTTAGCAGTTCGGCAAAAGAGACCGATAGAATAAGTACTAGGCTTGCAAAGAATAAGTCCTGAGGTCGATTTGTTCGACTAAAGGCCGTGCTCCAGCATGGCCGTTGTCAAATGACTGAAACAAATAAAAGAAAAAAAAGAATATCTTTATTAAGAAACATTTCTCATGGAAGACAAAATGGAAAAAGCGTTGCCTCTGAGGATGGCGAAGGAAATGTCATAGATGTAGTTGGATGCTTGTCATAATTGTTGGTGAATATATTTCATAGATGTAGTTAGATATATGTCATAAATGTGTCAAATGTGTCATAGATGGGTTTGTTGTATGTCATAATTGTATAAGATGCATGTCATAGATTTAGTTAGATGGGTTTGACTGTAAATCATTGACATAGTTAATTGAATGACATACGTGTGTTTATCTTAAGTCGTACACAGTAAGATGCCTCAAATATGTGGTAAAAGTATGTCATTGATGACTGTCATAAATGCATGTCACTTTGATCTTTTATTATCATGAGTATTAATTACTAAAACAAGATTTTTCTGTATTCATCACGGAATTAGTCTTGAGAAATCAAAGGGAAATAACTTATATTGGAAAACTCAATACAAAGACTATAGGATAGGCGTTTACCGCAAAGCTTGCTAATTTTTTCCGGAATTTTAAATTAGGATCAATAACTCATGTTTAGCATGTAATCAACCTGTGTAGGTGCTACACAAAGATAGGGAGGATTCATTTGATGTGATCTTGTCGTAAGCTTTCTTTTATTCTCATAGACTGCATCGAACAAGATGTTACAACGAAGAGATGCCAAGAACATTTCGAAAATCTATAAATGAATGCGCGTGTGTGTGTATGAGTGTAAATAAATCCATACACACATGCATGCATGCATGCATGCATGCATGCATACATACATGCATACATGCATACATACATAATACATACATACATACATACATTTATACATACATACATACATACATACATACATACATACATACATGTATAAAGGCCGTGCGATGTGAGCTGAGGAGAATGGCTCTCTTGTACCACATCACACAGCCGTTGCTATAAAGAAAGATTGAATGGAACAAATGAATGCGAGATGGAAAAGAGACAACCGCGTAGGTATGATTAATGAGAACATTTATTGATATCATAACATGTGTGTCTGTGTGCGTCATGTATACAGAATAATAGACAAGCCGTCATGAGAACAAAGTGTATGTGTGCGAGTAGGTATAGATATATGCGCATTTAAGGATGACAATGAAGTAGATAGTGAAAGTGTCTATAGCCATCGAAGTGAGAAGTAAGTTCATAGACACAAGAAAGGTGATAATACCAGTTCGTAGTCAATAGTACACGGTAGTTGAAATACTGTATCAAGAAGTCACGACCATGATGCTGAGCCGGTTACAGGTGTATGTCATACGTGAAATCGCGGCTGTGATGCTGCTGCCTGGGTCACTTGTACAGGAGTTCATGCAGGTTGTATATTCGCTGTTGATTTGTAGCGAAGTAATTCACGACCAGTGAACTGTTGGAACCTGGGTGAACTGCTTGCTGAGCTGTGTACGCAGAGAGATGATGTTGGCGACGTTAAGGACATGATAGTGGCGACGAAAACGGCGGTTCGTTGAATGTCATGGTGACGAAGCTGGTAAGTCTCAACGTAGCTGCTGTGGTGGTGGTGTTGTCTGGCGTTGTCGCTGGAACTGGCTGTGTCTTTGTGGTCAGTGGCTAGACCTTAAAAGGTCTGGAGCTAAAGTCTCCGGAAAGAGGAAAAGCTGGGTGTTTATAAGGAGCTGTAAGTTCAAACAGGGTGGTAAACTGTCCCACGTGATCTTATTTAGAGCCTCCGACTGGTTATACGCGGTAAGTTGGCGCAACAGAGTAAGAGACAAATTGCGCCAATACCAACCAATCAGATTAGTGGACACAACGGGATCCAAATAGCGGCCAAAGGCTAGCTGTTTACTGCTACGTTCGAATGCACGTATATATAATAAATGGGAGAATCCATCATGGGGACCGTAAAAATCTGTAAAACCTTCCAGAAGTTTATCATTTAAATATATATGAGCATGTCTAGATATGCAACTATAAGCATGAGAATACGTACATAAAACAAAACATACAAATCTGCACATATACATACATACATACATACATACATACATACAAACAACCAAAAATACCCTGTTGTTGATGTTGAAATTCCAATGAAGCAGCATTAGATCTAGGTTAGAAACCGGCTCTTTCTTTGTTGACAAGAAATCTTGAAGTAAAACTGAACAATAACATACATACATACAAACATACTAACATATGAAGAGTATATAAGGATAAATTATCCAGTTAGGCACCCTAATAGCTCTCAGGTATATTCCAGATCCTGGCTAGCCACATCAAGTAGTAAGGGGCATCAAGGAGCGTTTAGGGTGAGAAATCCCACTGTAATTCTTCTGATGGGTAAATCCAGATACACTTCTCTGGATTATGAATACTTGCAGGAGTATAGATCCAAAGCAATAACAAAGAATTAACTAACTAATTATGCTGTATAATTAACTGTTAAATTAAAAGAAAAATTTGAAGATGTACCAGTCTCTGTATTCATTTTTATTGTTATATATATATTTGCTTCCCAACCACATGGTTCTGGGTTCAGTCTCACTGTGTGACACCTTGGGCAAGTGTCTTCTACTATAGTCTCGGGTCGACCAAAGTCTAGTTAGTGGATTTGGTAGACAGGAAACTGAAAGAAGCCTTTCGTGCGTGTGTGTGTTTGTGTCTGTGTTCTAACCCCTACTACCATCGCTTGACAACTGGTGCTGATGTTCTTATGTCCCCGCAACTTAGCGGTTTAGCAAAAGATATCGATAGAATAAGTACCAGGCTTATAAAAAGTAAGTACTGGGGTCAATACATTCGACTAAAAATTCTTCAAGGTGGTGTCCCAGCATGGCTGCAGTCTTATGACTGAAACGAGTTGTAGCTGTAATTGAATGGGGCCTTCTTGTCACATTCTGTGTGAGGCTGAATCTCCCTGAGAATTACGTTAATGATATGCATGTCTGTGGAGTACTCAGTCACTTGCGCGTGTGGTAATGAAAAGTGAAAGTGACATCCAATATTTGCTGTAGTTATTTGTCTTTGATTTAACAATGTGTCTATGTATCTACTTTTTTTTCGATCTATGTATCTACTTTTCATTCAATGTATGTGTCAGTCTACTCTGAAAGTACTGATAAATATTTTTAAAAACACAAAACGAACGCCACCTTTCTTTCAGTTACCACTCACTGTCTCTCTCACTCTCTCTCTCTCTCTCTCTCTCTCTCTCTCTCTCTCTCTCTCTCTCTCTCTCTCACTCTCTCACTTCCTCTCTGTCCCTCCTCTCTCCCGCTTTTAATTTAACAATGTGTGTATGTATCTATGTATGTATGTACCTACTTTTCTTTCGCTGTATGTACCAGTCTACTCTGAAAATACTGATAAATATTTAAAAACAAAAAAAAGGAACACCACCTTCCTTTCGGTCACCACTCAGTGTCTCTCTCACTCTCTCTTTTTCTCTTTCACTTCCTCTCTGTCTCCTCTCTCTCGCTTTGCCACTCACTTGAACTATACTTCCTCTGCTTAACACCTTTTATTTCTCTTTATCTTTGTACCACTCCCTTCAACCGTTTTACCTCTTCATTTGCTGTGTAACACACACCACAGGTACGTACGAATGTAAAAAAAAAGTTAGCATATTAATATTATTGATGATGATGATTATTACGAAGTTGCATAGCATTACATTTAATTCTTTTAATATATATACACATATTTCAACTGCACCCAGTAATGACCGTTGCAACTCTACTATAATACCGATGCAGTTTCTTCAAGGTCTTAATATTCTTCGATTTAACTGTTTAAAGTTTTTCGTTCATCCACTCTGCGTTGTATGATGTAGGGGTGTCCGTTAAGTTAGACGTGAACAATCTCCATTTCAAGCTTTCAGTGGATAATCACTTATAGTCCATTATTTCAAACCATTCTGTTGTTTAAATGTTTATTATTCATATATACTGGGCAAATGTAAATTTCCTCATGTGCAAGCATCTCAAAGATTGTTCCTGTCTAAAATTTGTTACATTACTCTTGGACGAAAAATTCTGGTAAAATTCTGCTAAACAGAGGTCACATTTTTGTAGTGCCAGGTCTGTGGCTTTGCAGTACAAATTAATTCCCAATCGATAGTATAGTCTTTGTTTATGTCTGTAACAGACCAGATTAATTCGCTAAGACTTGTTTGGAATCTTTCATTATTATCTTTAAATGAGCTCAAATAATTTGCAAGTCTCCTCTTGAAGACCCTGAAAAATTTGCACCAGTGTTATAGTAGGGTTGCAATTGCAGTTGAAACATGTGTAGGTCTATGTAAAGCTGCCTATATATTAAAAGAATTAAAGGTACAATTAAAGGTAATGCTATGCAACTTCGTAATGATAATAATGATAATAATAATAGTAATAATGATAATAATAATAATAATAATAATAATAATAATAATAATAATAATAATAATTATTATTATTATTATTATATACATATATGAATATATATATATATGCATGTATATGTATA
>NC_068991.1:29042196-29043186 GCF_001194135.2 Octopus bimaculoides
TATATGTATGTGTATATATTTATAAATATATTTATATATATGTATATATATAAATATATACATATATGTAGATATAAATATGTATATGTATGTGTATATATTTATAAATATATTTATATATATGTATGTGTATGCATACATATACGCATATATATGCGTATATATAAATGTATGTATGTATATGCGATCGTGTGTGTGTGTGTGTGTGTGTGGGGGCTTTGTGTTTGCGTTTGTTCTCCTCACCACTTGACAACCGGTGCTGGTTTGATTGCGTTCCCATAACCTAGCGGGTTGGCAAAAGTGCCCTATGGAATAAGTACCTTACTTCAAAAATAATAAGGACTGGGTTCGATTCATTCGATTAGATATTCGTCAAGGTAATGTCACAGCATGGCCACAGTCTGATAACTGAAACAAGTAAAATGTAAAAAGATAGATTTAAAATGAAATTCTAATGTATAACCACAATATTATCCTTTAAGTAATAATTACAGGTTACCTTACTTAATCTGTTTATTTTTTCAGGCCACAACTTCAGGAAATAATGATGAAGATTTTGTTCATCAGTATATCGGCGCTATACACCGTTATTTTTTTTTTACCGATAGTTAACGGTAAAAATATTTTATACCTAGCATGGCCTTTCTATAGCCACGTAAACCCAATGATTTCTATAGCAAACGAATTATCAAAGTATGGACACAATAACTATTTTATACTAAATATAAAACTCACTAAAACTTTCCAAAATGAACAAAACATAAATATCCTTCCAATGGACGAGATCACAGAATTTAGTAAAACCTTTTCTGACGCACAGCACAAAATAACATCAAAACGAATATATGTGATAAGAAGGATTTTGACTTTGATTCCTCTGATATGTGATAGAATTCTGAAGAATGAGAAATGGATCGAATCATTGCGAGCGGTTAATGCCAGTTTAGCTGTTATTAATGGACTATTTCCGACAAATTGTCTTACAATAAT
>NC_068991.1:29043683-29044147 GCF_001194135.2 Octopus bimaculoides
GTTGTGGTGTCATTTGGCAGTAATATCAATGATTTCCCTGCTGTTCAGCTAGAAAAGCTACAGAGCGCATTGAAACAAATAAAATATGATGTTGTGTGGAGACAGAAGAAAACATCATTTTCTCATAAGAATATTTATATCAGTGATTGGATACCACAAAATGATCTGCTTGGCCATCCTAAAACTAAATTATTTGTTACTCATTGTGGAAATAACGGTCAATTTGAAGCTTTGTTCCATGGTGTGCCAATGCTGGGAATACCTTTATTTGGAGACCAACATTATAACTCACGCAGAATGACCGAAAAAGGGTACGGAGTGTCTTTAAATATAGAGAACTTTACCCCGGAGGAATTAATAGAGAAAATAAAAGAACTGATTGAAAATAAAACATATTCTGAGAAAATTAAAAGAGCTAGTGAAATATTCCACTCCCGACCCGAATATCCATCGAAGAAATCAGC
>NC_068991.1:29044157-29048683 GCF_001194135.2 Octopus bimaculoides
GCTAGTGAAATATTCCACTCCCGACCCGAATATCCATCGAAGAAATCAGCCCGCCATATTGATCACATCTTGAAATACGGTGGAGAATATCTAAAATCTCCATGTCAAGAGAGTCGATTATATGAATTTTTCATGATCGATGTATTGGCTCCTATATTTGCAGTAATATCACTTTTGATATATTTGACCTGTCTAATTGGGAAAAAATGTTTAACTATCTTTTGTAAGAAGAAAACGAAGACTGACTAAATTATGTTTCGGTAAGCTCAAATATGTAAATCATACCTCTTTTGTTTTGCTTTATGTAAATCAAGTTCTAACTGCAATAACCCTGAAAGCATAATTTTGTTTTTGTATAGAAATTTTAATTTGCATCGTAAATTATGTTCAGCTTTTTTAAACCAACACCCGCTGATTGTTTTTATATGTAATTTTCCCAGATAAAGTGACATTGTATATTCAGTGTCCAACGGATTCTCATCCTGATGATATGGAGAAAAATATTGCAGCCTAATACAGCCGTTTGTCTTACGTAATGAACATACATTAGAGTGACAGAGAGGTAGCTGTGCAAATATTGAGAAAAAACTTATATCATCAGTCAATTGTAAAAGCTGTGATAAAATTAGTAAATTAATGAAACAGTTACGTACCTATATAACTGTTTAATTAATTTACTAATTTTTTCACAGCCTTTACAATTCATTGATAAAATAAGTTTATTCTAAATATTTGCACAGCCACCTCTCTGTCACTCTTATAATTAAGAATCAGAAATATTAATCTCATTTGTCCAATAATCAAATCAGAATTATTGTCCTTTTCCCCTTTATCTAACGTCTAATTTCATTTCACATCGTTAAAATTTGAATTCTGTTTGCATTGCCATATCAAAGAACGGAACCGAAATCGTTGCTGTTTAAACACTTCTTACCTATACATAGTAATACATGGGTTTATATATTTTTTCTTTATAGCATTATCATGATCACATGATCATTATCATGATCATTATCATCATAATAATCATCATTGAACGTTCATGTTCTATGCTGGCATTAGTTGAAAGACTTGACAGCTACTACGAGACCCAAGGATTAAATTGTGCGCTTCTATCTGTTTTGGCATTGTTTCCTAACGCAAATGCCCTTCTTAACGCACAACTTTTATAGTGTGTACTGGTTACTGTTTTTTGTGCCACGTGCACTAGTGAGATGAAAATTCAGCTGGAAAATGATAACCCGAAGAGAGGCAGATTTTATGCTAAAAGATGAGACGAAAGGAGGCAGAACAGAACAGGTTTCTTGATGTAGTATGAGCACATGACAACTCATATTTTACTAACTGGACACGTGAAAAATTCACGGAAAACATAAAAAATATAAGCATCTGTAAATTGATTTCTGGTGCTGTGAGAAATGTTTCTGTATTGTGACAGTTACAGAATATAGAAAGAAGTGTAAAACCGATAACTTTATAATCCAACCAAAATATCTCAGTTACTCAAACGTAAACTGAATTACTATTTAGCCTCAAAATACATTGTACATATTCAGAGAACCCTCTTGGTTTAGTGGCACGAAACGTTCTTCTGGTAGTCGTTTACTTGTTTCAATAATTTGACGGTGGTCAAGCTGGAGAAGGAAGGGAGTGAATATAATGAAAGAAGAAACGTTGAGTGTTCATAAAAGGATGGAAGGAATTGGGTAGGGTGGTGAATGACGTAGTAAATGGTGGATAAAGGGTGAGGGCGACCAATTATGCATGGCGGTGGGGAGGGGAAGAGCAGCAGAAGAGTAATGTTGGTTCGGTATACAAGGTAAGGAAGCGAGAAAGAGAGAGAAAGTGAGAGAGAGAGAGAGAGAGAAGGAGAGAGAGAAAGACGGTGATAGAAAGTGAAGATTTGACAGGTTGTAAGAGTGTAGGGAAAGGGGAAAGAGAGGTAGCTGGAGGGCATGGGGTGGGTAAGAAGGAGAACTTCAAAATTGCTTTGCTATTCATTACTAAGTTGGATAGTCACGTATGGGGTTTCATATCTACTGCAACACCACATGTGATTAAGTGAAAGGTAATTGAAAAATCCACACTTATTTCAATGGATCAAATAAATGTAATCTATGTTTAGCTGAAAGAAATCAGCTCCTTTTGAGATCCAAGATCCCTAACTCATCATTGAACTCTAGGTCTGAAATTTTCAGGGGTTGTAAACATATGTCTAAGTACATTTTGAAGAATTGGAAAATTACACCTACATCTGATCAACTTGTTGTTATCTTTCCAGGCTTATATAACATTTCATAATAGTGACCCAGCTACAGCATCATGTCTCATCGGCAGATAATACCGTGATGACATTTTCGGACAACTGCTTATGATGTCGGTGATATCTTTGGTGTTAATTCCACAACGTCTGCATCGGTTGTCATATTTTACTGCTTTTCTTGCACCTCTATCCCTTTTGTGCATCGGGAACTTGGTTGATGTTCCTTTTCCCTGATTGCAAACGCATTCCCTTCAAAGTAAGAAGTAGTAATCCTGCTATTGGTCCATGATAGACTGCTTTGATGATTAGTGTTAGTATCATCTTGGAGCTTTCTACTAACATATATATGCATGGTCTTCTGCTTATACAGGCTCATCGTTTCATCTGATGATACGTTGTGGTAGAGTCGTGCGACTTCATTGGTCATGTATTCTAGGTTATCAAAGAGCGTTGCTCAATGAGCTAACTTCCAACTCTTGTGATATTATCAACCTCATGTATGCAAACTTGATCAAGGGATGCACTTCGACACTTGGTGGTTAAATGATGTTGCCGAAAGGATATGATACAACAGTCAAATGTATTTTGGATCAATGTTAAGCCTCTGCCGCCTTGCTTTCATTTTTGGAAGAGGCGGTCTACGTCACTATTTATGTGGAAATTATTTGTGCTTGACAGTATTTTTCGGGTTTTGACATCAATAGCTCGGATGTCATCAAGTGTCCAATGAAACAGCCCAAATGTTGGTATGAGTACTGGCACTGCAAACACATTGTGGGCCACTGTTTTATTGGATGCAGAGAGTTCTGAGGCTCAAATTTTCTTTATTGGGCTGTAATATTCTTTAGTGACAGGTGTTTTGTTACAGGTGTCATTGTAAGATATGTTTTCATTCACGCCTAGAAACCTATAACATTATTCGTCAGATATATAGGAAACAGTCAATCATTGATGGAGTAGTTGCTAGTGTGGTTTATAATTTTCCCTCTTTTCCCAACAACCATATAACAACATAATTTATGTAAACTGAAAAGAAGAGTAGCAATATATCAGACGAGCTGGTGATAAAAAGAAAAACATAATGCCGAAAATTGGTAAAATGAAATCCAAGAACAAAGTGAATTAAAGTAAAAAAGAAAAAAAGAAGAAACAAAGAATTACTAAAAAGAGACAGAAATGTTATTTTGACATAAGATAATAGATGTTGAAAATTGTATGTATGTATGTATGTATGTATGTATGTGTGTGTATGTATGTATGTATGTATGTTTGTATGAATGCATATGTAGGCATATATATACACATATATAGACACACACACACACGCACACACACACGCACACACACACACAAACACACACGCACACACACGCACACAGACGTATACACACATATACATATGTATATATGTAATATATATATACAGCCAATATTATGTCCTTTCGGCTGGAAATATTTCTTTCTCAATGAATAACCTTAACATGATTTATGTACGTGTGAATATGTATGTATGTATGTATGTATGTATGTATGTATGTATGTATGTATGTATGTACATTCATACAAACATACACCCCCCAACACATATATGTATATAATTACATATGGATTTATACTAACGTATATATTTGTGTGTATGTATGTATGTATGTATATATGTATGTATGTTTGTATGTATGTATGTATGTGAAGGCGCGTGCCTCAGTGGTGAGAGCGTCGAGCATACGATCGTGAGGTTGTGAGTGCGAATCCCGGACCGGGTTGCGTGTTGTGTTCTTGAGCAAGACACTTTATTTCACGTTGCTCCATTTCACTCAACTGTATAAATGAGTCGCGACGTCACAGGTACCAAGCTGTATCAGCATTTGCCTTTCCCTTGGATAACACTGGTGGCTTGGATAGGGGAGACCGGTATGTATGGGTGACTGCTAGTCTTCCATAAACACCCTTGCCTGGACCTGTGCCCGGGTGGGTAACTTTCTAGGTGCAATTCCATGGTCAGTCATGACCGAAGGGAATCTCAGCATGTATGTATGTATGTATGTATGTATGTATGTATGTATGTATGTATGTATGTATGTATATATGTATGTGTCTATCTATCTATCTATCTATCTATCTATCTATCTATCTATCTATCTATCTAATGTACACAATTACGTATATGAATGTATATATGCACAAACATGCATCTTAATATGAGGTTTGTATATGTTTATGCTTCTGATACAAAAGCATTATGTGATATGTATATTTCTGTATT
>NC_068991.1:29048693-29051419 GCF_001194135.2 Octopus bimaculoides
GCAATTCCATGGTCAGTCATGACCGAAGGGAATCTCAGCATGTATGTATGTATGTATGTATGTATGTATGTATGTATGTATGTATGTATGTATGTATATATGTATGTGTCTATCTATCTATCTATCTATCTATCTATCTATCTATCTATCTATCTATCTAATGTACACAATTACGTATATGAATGTATATATGCACAAACATGCATCTTAATATGAGGTTTGTATATGTTTATGCTTCTGATACAAAAGCATTATGTGATATGTATATTTCTGTATTTGTACAGAAATATGGTTCTATTAATTCTATGGTCATATTAATTAGTACTAAGGTAGTTATGTGCTTTGTTGCTGTTTAAAAATATATGCATGAACCATTTCTAATAAAGCTCTAAATAAATTGGTTAGTGTGTCGAAGTTACTATACAGATTTGCTACCATATTTTTGGTATTGTGGTGACTGGTGAGGTCAGACAGTCATAAGACACAAGTTGCTTTCCTTTCATCGCAAATATCGTTCGAATATATAATCACAAATTTATTTATATGTCTTTCTAAATCTTTTCTTTTTTAGGTCAAAACCTCTTGAAAAATGATAGAGAAGAATCTGTTTTTCAGTTTAATGGTGCTATGCATGATTGCATGTTTAGAGAGAGTCAACAGTAAAAATATTTTATACATGGCATGGCCTAGTTACAGTCATGTAAATCCAATGATTTCTATAGCAAATGAATTATCAAAGTATGGCCATAATAACTATTTTATACTAAATAAAAAACTCACGAAAACTTTCCAAAAGGAAAAGAACATAAATATGCTTCCAATGGATGAGATCCCAGAAATTGAAGAAATTCGAAGTGGTGTAAAAAAACAAGAAAAAAAAAAAGTATTCATGATGAAAACGGCCCTAACTTTATTCCCTATTGTGTGCGAGAGATTTTTAACGAATGAAAAATGGATTGAAATGTTGAGAGCAGTGAATGCTAGTTTAGCTGTTATTAATGGAGTATTTATGACAAATTGTCTTACAATAATTGCTTATGAATTGTCAATTCCGTTTGTTCTGACAGGATCTGAGATACTTCCTAGTCTTCATCGTATTCCATGGAATCCCAGTGTTTTTCCAAGCAGCTTCCTCTCATTCCCCGATAAAATGACATATTCAGAAAAGTTAATAAGTACTTTGGTTGCTATTGTAGACTACACTATTCCTCCTATTGCAGCACCTACACACAGCGTCAAAACATATGCGAAAGACAAACCTGATATTTCATTCTTAGATTTGCTACATCAGGCACAATTTTATCTTATTGAAAAAGATGTACTTCTAGATTATCCGCTGCCCCAACTTCCAAATGTAAGATATGTTGGTGGCCTGGCAGCAAAACAATCATTGCTTTTGAAGGGAGAGTTAGTGAAATTCGTAAATGCTTCCACGAATGGAATAGTTGTGGTGTCATTTGGCAGTAATGTCAATGATTTCCCTGCTGTTCAATTAGAGAAACTACAAAGTGCATTGAAACAAATAAAATATGATGTTGTGTGGAGACAGAAGAAAACATCATTTTCCCATAAGAATATTTATATTAGTGATTGGGTACCACAAAATGATTTGCTTGGCCATCCTAAAACTAAATTATTTGTTACTCATTGTGGAAATAGCGGTCAGTTTGAAGCTTTGTTCCATGGTGTACCAATGCTAGGAATACCTTTATTTGCAGACCAATTTTATAACTCTCGCAGAATGACCGAGAAAGGTTATGGTTTGTCTCTAGATATAGAGAACTTTACTCCGGAGGAATTAATAAAGAAAATAGATGAACTGATTGACAATAAAACATATTCTGAAAAAATTAAAAGAGCTAGTGAAATATTCCACTCCCGACCCGAATATCCGGCAAAGAAATCAGCCCGCCATATTGATCACATCTTGAAATACGGTGGAGAATATCTAAAATCTCCATGTCAAGAGAGTCGATTGTATGAATTTTTAATGATCGATGTATTAGTTCCTATATTTGCTGCAATATTATTTTTGATATATTTAATATATCTAAGTGTGAAAAAATGTTTATCGTTTTGTTGCAAGAAAAAAACGAAGACTGACTAAAATAATTTCTTTGATAATTTCAAACAATGTAAATAAATCATGGCAGCTTTTTGGTCTATGTAAATGAAGGTTAAACACATTTAATTTTAAAAATCAATTGAAGTTTGGAAATTTTCTGTAGATATATTTATGTGGTGTAGATTTTAAAGATTTACGTCATATAGTTTATTGTATTTTCTTTTAGCTTGAAACATTTTATAGAATATCCGTATTAAACATAAACATCTTCACTGAAAACAACACGTGTTAAATTACAGGGCCATTATTTTTCTTATAATCAAAAGATGTTTAATCTGTTCTGTTTATCATAATTTCTAATAAATTGCTTATTCATTTTGTAATAAATATATTCATTTTAAGCATTTGCTAGCTGTTATATTTCATTGTACACTATTTCCGTCTCCTTCCACTCTGTTTTCCTCGATGAAATTGTCAAGATTTCCTTCGACTTGTTATGTCATTTTCGTATAGAGAAGAATCCGCTTATATCAATTACTAAGTAAATGTTTAAATGCTTTGTCGCAGTTTAAATTTTGATCGGCTTGACTCTTTTTGAACAGAACTCTTTGTAGTTTTCGTTGGTGTGTTAAAGTTAATCCACAGACATAGTGTGTCATAG
>NC_068991.1:29051429-29052471 GCF_001194135.2 Octopus bimaculoides
AAACCCAATGATTTCTATAGCAAACGAATTATCAAAGTATGGACACAATAACTATTTTATACTAAATAATAAAAACTCACTAAAACTTTCCAAAATGAACAAAACATAAATATCCTTCCAATGGACGAGGTCACACAATTTAGTAAAACCTTTTCTGACGCACAGCACAAAATAACATCAAAACGAATATATGTGATAAGAAGGATTTTGACTTTGATTCCTCTGATATGTGATAGAATTCTGAAGAATGAGAAATGGATCGAATAACTGCAAGAGGTTAATGCTAGTTTAGCTGTTATTAATGGACTATTTCCGACCAATTTTCTTACAATAATTGCCCGTCAATTGTCAATTCCATTTGTTCTCACAGGATCTGAGATATTTCCTAGTCTTCATCGCATTCCATGGCTCCCCAGTGTTTTTCCAAATAGTTTCATCGGATCCTCGAGCAAGATGACATATTCGGAAAAGATAGTCAGTGCTTTGGCTGCTATCATAGACTACACTATTCCACCTATTGGAGCACCTGCATACAACGTTGGTGGCCTGGCTACAAAACATTCATTGCCTTTGAAGGGAGGGTTATTGAATTTCGTAAATGCTTCTACGAATGGAATAATTGTGGTGTCATTTGGCAGATATATGAATGATTTCGCTTCTGTTCAGCTAGAAAAGCTACAGAGCGCATTGAAACAAATAAAATATGATGTTGTGTGGAGACAGAAGAAAACATCATTTTCTCATAAGAATATTTATATAAGTGATTGGGTACCACAAAATGATCTGCTTGGCCATCCTAAAACTAAATTATTTGTTACTCATTGTGGAAATAGCGGTCAGTTTGAAGCTTTGTTCCATGGTGTACCAATGCTGGGAATACCTTTATTTGCAGACCAACATTATAACTCACGCAGAATGACCGAAAAAGGGTACGGATTGTCTTTAGATATAGAGAACTTTACCACGGAGGAATTAATATAGAACATAAAAAGAAAACTAATTGAAAATATACCATATTCTGACAAAATTAAAAGAGCTAGTG
>NC_068991.1:29052481-29053193 GCF_001194135.2 Octopus bimaculoides
TTTGCTTTATGTAAATCAAGATCTAACTGCAATAACCCAGAAAGCATAATTTTGTTTTTGTATAGAAATTTTAATTTGCATCGTAATTTATCTTCAGCTTTTGTAAACCAAAACCCGCTGATTGTTTTTATATGTAATTTTCCCAGATAAAGTGACATTGTATATCCTGTGTCCAACGGACTCCCATCCTGATGATATGGAGAAAAATATTGCAGCCTAATGCAGCCATTTGTCTTATGTAATGAACATACATAAGAGTGACAGAGAGGTAGCTGTGCAAATATTGAGAATAAATTTATATCATCAGTGAATTGTAAAAGCTGTGATAAAATTAGTAAATTAATTAAACAGTTACGTACCTATATAACTGTTTAATTAATTTACTAATTTTTTCACAGCCTTTACAATTCATTGATAAAATAAGTTTACTCTAAATATTTGCACAGCCACCTCTCTGTCACTCTTATAATTAAAAATCAGAAATATCAGTCTCATTTGTCCAATAATCAAATCAGAATTATTGTCCTTTCCCCCTTTATCTAACGTCTAATTTCATTTCACATCGTTGAAATTTGAATTCTGTTTGCATTGCCATATCAAAGAACGGAACCGAAATCGTTGCTGTTTAAACACTTCTTACCTATACATATTAATACATGGGTTTATATATTTTTTCTTTATAGCATTATCATGATCACATGATCATTATCAT
>NC_068991.1:29053816-29054717 GCF_001194135.2 Octopus bimaculoides
ACAGAACAGGTCTCTTGATGTAGTATGAGCACATGACAACTCATATTTTACTAACTAGACACGTGAAAAATTCCCAGAAAACATGAAAAATATAAGCATCTGTAAATTGATTTCTGGTGCCGTGAGAAATGTTTGTGTATTGTGACAGTTACAGAATATAGAAAGAAGTGTTGGAAGTTAGCTCATTGAGCAACGCTCTGTCATAACCTAGAATACATGACCAAAGAAGCCGCACGACTCAAGCGCAACGTATCATCAGATGAAACGATGAGCCTGTATGAGCAGAAGACCATGCATATATATGTTAGTAGAAAGCTCCAAGATGACAGTAACATTAATCATCAGAACAGTCTATCATGGATCAATAGCAGGATTACTACTTTCCCACTTTGAAGGTTAAGCGAGCACCGCCCTTTAGTCGGAGAAATCGATTCTTGGACTTATTCCCTGTAAGCCTGGTTCTTGACCTATTAATCTCTTTTGCCTAGCAGTTAAGTTCCGAGGACGCAAACACGAACATAGGTTGTCAAGCAATGGTGGGGAAGGGACAAACATAGACACACACACACACACACACACACACACACACACACACACACACACACACACACACACACACACACACACACACACGCACGCACACACACACGCACACACACATATATCAGTTTTCGTTTACCAAATTCACTCACGAGGCTATAGTAGAACACACTCTATAATGTAAAAAGTCGGATTTCCTGTAGCAACTTGGTCTTTTCCCCGCTACTAAAAGACATGAAGAACTATGAAAGAATGCGAATAAGTACCGGAGGTGGAGGAAAGAAGGGAGAACTAACACTTGATCGTTCTAGAACTCCCAGAAAAAAACACCTAAATACCTGAAATATTTTCCCTCTATTCA
>NC_068991.1:29055671-29058650 GCF_001194135.2 Octopus bimaculoides
CCCCGCTACTAAAAGACATGAAGAACTATGAAAGAATGCGAATAAGTACCGGGGGTGGAGGAAAGAAGGGAGAACTAACACTTGATCGTTCTAGAACTCTCAGAATAAAAACCTAAATACCTGAAATATTTTCTCCTCTATTCGTTACTAAATGTCTTTCACTTTTTCTTCGTTGTTAAAAGTAAAATTGCTAGAAAAGATCGTCTGAATTTCAGTCTAATTGTCATTTTAAATGACTGAGGCTTTCCATTCCCTGACTCTATCCCTTCAATGCTTTCTTCTACGGTTAAGAGAGTGAAAGCTAGTGGTTCAGTGGTAAGGGGTATTCGGCCCGCGATCGTACGGTCATGAGTACGATCCTCGGCGGCGTGCTTTATTTTTTGAGCAAAGCACCCCACTTCACATTGCTGCCGTCCACTCAACTGGCAAGAATGAGTTGTTACTGTAATTCAAAGGGGTCAGCCATGGCACATTCTGTGTGAAGCTGAATCTCCCTGGGAACTATGTAAATGGTATGTAGTCACTTGTGCGTTAATTTTACGAGCAGACTGTTCTGCTGATCAGATAAACAGGAACCTCGTCGTCGTAACCGACGGAGTGCAAGTTTTGAAAAAGAGTGAGAAAGGAAATGTTTCATATCGTATGGCATAAACGTCATGTGTTTAGTATAAACAGTGAAAGCTAAGACGAAATAATTGCTATTCCGTCGTGTATTCGCCCTCGGCTCACGCTCAGTTTGATACCAATAGCCAGCGCATCGGTGTTTAACTGGGGGCTTGGCCTCCAGATCAGTGAGACCTACAAATATCGCTGTAAGGACCGGATTAACACCCATAGTGACCCTAACGACTAAAAAGATTTTCCTACCTCTATATAGGATCTTATTTAATTTTCTTTCAACCGCTTGTAAGTTTATCTTACTAGATAACCACATAGCTAGCCAAAAATGAGTTGTAGCTGTAATTGAATGGGGTCAGCATTGTCACATTCTGTGTGAGGCTGATTCTCCTTGACAACTACGTTAATGATATGCAAGTCTGTGGAGTACACAGTCACCTGCGAATTAAACTTATCCTCGTGTGGTAACGAAAAGTGAAAGTGACGTCCAATATTTGCAGTGTCTACGCATCTATGTATCAACTTTCTTTTCCATCTATGTATCAACTTTCTTTTCCATCTATGTATCTACTGTCTCTCTCAGTTTCTCTTTTTTTTTTCATTTCATCTTTGTCCCTCCTCTCACCCGCTTTTAGTTTAACAATGTGTTTATGTATCTATGTATCAACTTTTGTTTCGATCTATGTATGTACTTTTCTTGCGATGTGATAAACATTTAAAAATACAAAACAAAAGCCGTCACTCTCTCACTTCCTCTCTTTCTCTCTTACTCTCTTACTCTCTTTTTCTCTCTCACTCTCTCTTTCTCTCTCACTCTCTGTCTCTCACTCCCCTTTTTCACTCTTTCTTTCTTACTTCCTCTGTCCTCCTCTTTTTTGCTTTGCCACTGATTTATTCCTTTGAAGTAAGTGTGACACACACCGCAGGTAAGGAAAGAAACAACCACAACTAAGCGCATTATTATTATTGATAAGATTGGGTGGAGGTGATCGGGTGGAGCGGAGAAGAGATAAAATAGTGGTGATGGGTTGCCCGTGTCTACTCTCAAAGTAAAAGGTGAGTAGAAGTGAATGGAAACAGCAGAACGGTAGAGTTTGCAAAAGGAAGGGAGTGAATATAATGAAAGAAGAAATGATGAGTGTTTATATAGGGGTGGAAAGAATTGGGTAGGGTGGTGAATAACGTAGTAAATGGTGGAAAAAGGGTGAGGGTAACCAATTATGCATGGCGGTGGGGAGGGGAAAAGCAGCAGGACAGTAATGTTGGTTCAGTATACAAGGTAAGGAAGAGAGAGAGAGAGAGATAGAGAGAGAGATAGAGAGAGAGATAGAGAGAGAGAGAGAGAGAGAGAGCGAGAGAGAGAGAGAGAGAGAAAGAGAGAGAGAGAGAGCGAGAGAGAGTGAGAGAGGGAGACGGTGAGAGAAAGTGATGATTTGACAGGTTGTAAGAGTGTACGGAAAGGGGAAGTGAGGCAGCTGGAGGGCATAGGGTGGGTAAGAAGGAGAAATTAAAAATTGCTTTGCTATTCATTACTGAGTTGGATAGTCACGTATGGGGTTTGATATCTAATGCAACACCACATGTGATTAAGTGAAAGGTAATTGAAAAATTCATACTTATTTTAATGGATCAAATAAATGTAATCTATGTTTAGCTGAAAGAACTCAGCTCCTTTTCAGATCCAAGATCCCTAACTCATTACTGGACTCTAGGTCTGAAATTTTCAGGGGTTGTAAACATATGTCTAAGTACATTTTGAAGAATTGGAAAATTACACCTACATCTGATCAACTTGTTGTTATCTTTCCAGTCTTATAAAACATTTCATTATAGTGCCCCAGCTGCAGCATCATGTCTCATCGGTAGATGATACCGTGATGACCTTTTCAGACAACTGCTTATGATGTCGGTGATATCTTAGGTGTCGACTCCACAAAGCCTGCATCGGTTGTCACATTTTACTGCTTTTCTTGCACCTCTATCCCTTTTGTGCATTGGGAACTTGGTTGATGTTCCTTTTCCTGGATTGCAAACGTATACCCTTCAAAGTGGGAAAGTAGTAATCCTGCTATTGGTCCATGATAGACTGCTTTGATGATTAGTGTTAGTATCATCTTGGAGCTTTCTACTAACATATATATGCATGGTCTTCTGCTCATACAGGCTCATCGTTTCATCTGATGATGCGTTGTGGTAGAGTCGTGCGACATCTTTGGTCATGTATTCTAGGTTATGACAGAGCGTTGCTCAATCAACTACCTTCCAACTCTTATGAGGTTATCAACCTCATGTATGCAAACTTGATCAAGGAATGCAGTTCGACACTTGATGGTTAAAGGATGTTGCCGAAGGGATATGATA
>NC_068991.1:29059445-29060555 GCF_001194135.2 Octopus bimaculoides
ATTATCAAAGTATGGACATAATAACTATTTTATACTAAATAAAGAACTCACGAAAACTTTCCAAAAGGAACAGAACATAAATATCCTTCCAATGAATGAGATACCAGAAATTGAAGAAATTCGCAGTGGTTCAGAGAAACAAGAGAGCAGAAAAGTATTGGTTATGAAAAAGGCCCTAACTTTATTCCCTCTTGTGTGCGAGAGATTTCTAAGGGATGAAAAATGGATTGAATTGCTGAGAGCAGTGAATGCTAGTTTAGCTGTTATTAATGGATTATTTGTGACAAACTGTCTTACAATAATTGCTTATGAATTGTCAATTCCGTTTGTTCTGACAGGATCTGAGATACTTCCTAATCTTCATCGTATACCATGGAACCCCAGTGTTTTTCCAAACAGCTTCCTCTCATCCTTCGATAAAATGACATATTCAGAAAAGTTAATAAGTACTTTGGTTGCTATTGTAGACTACACTATTCCTCCTCCTGTAGCGCCTACACACAGTGTCAAAACGTATGCAAAAGACAAACCTGATATTTCATTCATAGATTTGCTACATCAGGCACAATTTTATCTTATTGAAAAAGATGTACTTCTAGATTATCCGCTGCCCCAACTTCCAAATGTAAGATATGTTGGTGGCCTGGCAGCAAAACATTCATTGCCTTTGAAGGGAGAGTTAATAAAATTCGTAAATGCTTCTACGAATGGAATAGTTGTGGTGTCATTTGGCAGTAATGTCAATGATTTCCCTGCTGTTCAGCTAGAAAAACTACAGAGCGCATTGAAACAAATAAAATATGATGTTGTGTGGAGACAGAAGAAAACATCATTTTCTCATAAGAATATTTATATCAGTGATTGGGTACCACAAAATGATCTGCTTGGCCATCCTAGAACTAAATTATTTGTTACTCATTGTGGAAATAGCGGTCAGTTTGAAGCTTTGTTCCATGGTGTGCCAATGCTGGGAATACCTTTATTTACAGACCAATTTTATAACTCTCGCAGAATGACCGAGAAAGGATACGGATTGTCACTAGATATAGAGAACTTTACTCCGGAGGAATTAATAGAGAAAATAAAAGAACTGATTGAAAATAAAACATA
>NC_068991.1:29060795-29061994 GCF_001194135.2 Octopus bimaculoides
TTTTGGTCTATGTAAATGAAGGTTAAAAACATTTAATTTAAAAAAAATCAATTGAAATTTGGAAATTTTCTGTAGATATATTTATGTGGTGTAGATTTTAAAGATTTACGTCATATAGTTTATTGTATTTTCTTTTTGCTTGAAACATTTTATAGAATCTCCGTATTAAACATAATCACCTTCACTGAAAACAACACGTGTTAAAGTACAGGGCCATTATTTTTCTTATAATCAAAAGATGTTTAATCTGTTCTGTTTATCAAAATTTCTAATAAATTGCTTATTCATTTTGTAATAAATATATTCATTTTAAGCCCTTACTAGCTGTTATATTTTATTGTACACTATTTCCGTCTCCTTCCACTCTGTTTTCCTCGATGAAATTGTTAAGATATTCTTCAACTTGTTATGCCATTTTCGTATAGAGAAGAATCCGCTTATATCAATTACTAAGTAAATGTTTAAATGCTTTGTTGCAGTTTAAATTTTGATAGGCGTGACGCTTTTTGAACAGAACTCTTTGTAGTTTTCGTTGGTGTGTTAAAGTTAATCCACAGACATAGTGTGTCATAGTATCGCGTGGGCAGACAGTCATAAAAGCTAAGTTGTTTATGTTTATCAGAGGACAACTTTCATGTGTAAAAGTAACCTCAACGGTGAGCACTGTCTTTTTTACGTTTCGTTTGGTCGACTTAATATAGCCGGTCGGTAAAAGTGACCTATGGAATAAGTACCTTACTTTAAAAATAGTAAGTCCTGTGGTCCATTCGTTCGATTAAATACTCCTCAAGGCAGTGCCACAGCATGACCGCAGTCTGATAACTGAAACAAGCATGACCTTTAATAGTCACGTAAACCCAATGATTTCTATAGCAAACGAATTATCAAAGTGAGAACAAATGGAATAACTATTTTATACTAAATAATAAAAACTCACTAAAACTTTCCAAAATGAACAAAACATAAATATCCTTCCAATGGACGAGATCACACAATTTAGTAAAACCTTTTCTGACGCACAGCAGAAAATAATATCAAAACGAATATATGTGATAAGAAGCGTGTTCGCCTTGGTTCCTCTGATATGTGTTAGAATTCTGAAGGATGAGAAATGGATGGAATCACTGCGAGAAATTAATGCTAGTTTAGCTGTTATTTCCGACAAATTTTCTTACAATAATTGCCCGTCAATTGTCAAT
>NC_068991.1:29065112-29065737 GCF_001194135.2 Octopus bimaculoides
CTCTATAATGTAAAAAGTCGGATTTCCTGTAGCAACTTGGTCTTTTCCCCGCTACTAAAAGACATGAAGAACTATGAAAGAATGCGAATAAGTACCGGAGGTGGAGGAAAGAAGGGAGAACTAACACTTGATCGTTCTAGAACTCCCAGAAAAAAACACCTAAATACCTGAAATATTTTCCCTCTATTCATTACTAAATGTCTTTCTCTCTTCATTGATGCCATGAGAAATGTTTGTGTATTGTGACAGTTACATAATATAGAAAGAAGTGTAAAACCGATAAGTATATAATCCAACTAAAATGTCACAGTTACGCAAACGTAAACTGAATTAGTATTTAACCTCAAAATACGTTGTACATATTATAAGAACACTCTTGGTTTAGTGGCACGGAAAGTTCTTCTGGTAGTCTTTTACTTGTTTCAGTAATTTGACGGTGGTCAAGCTGGAGCACCGCCCTTTAGTCGAAGAAATCGACTCCTGGACTTATTCTCTGTAAACCTGGTGCTTAATCAATCGGCCTTTTCTGCCTAACAGCTAAGTTCCGAGGACGCAAACAGACCAACATCGGTTGTCAAACATTGGTGTGGGAGGGACAAATATAGACACACACACATGTACGTAC
>NC_068991.1:29066444-29074603 GCF_001194135.2 Octopus bimaculoides
TTATACTAAATAAAGAACTCACGAAAACTTTCCAAAAGGAACAGAACATAAATATCCTTCCAATGAATGAGATACCAGAAATTGAAGAAATTCGCAGTGCTTCAGAGAAGCAAGAATGTAGAAGAGTATTCGTGATGAAAAAGGCCCTAAATTTATTCCCTCCAGTGTGCGAGAGAATTCTAAGGGATGAAAAATCGATTGAAATGATGAGAGCAGTGAATGCTAGTTTAGCTGTTATTAATGGATTATTTGTGACAAACTGTCTTACAATAATTGCTTATAAATTGTCAATTCCGTTTGTTCTGACAGGATCTGAGATACTTCCTAGTCTTCATCGTATTCCATGGAACCCCAGTATTTTTCCAAACAGCTTCCTGTCATCCTCCGATAAAATGACATATTCAGAAAAGTTAATAAGTACTTTGGTTGCTATTGTAGACTACACTATTCTTTCTATTGGAGCACCTACACACAGTGTCAAAACATATGCGAAAGACAAACCTGATATTTCATTCATAGATTTGCTACACCAGGCACAGTTTTTTCTTATTGAAAAAGATGTACTTCTAGATTATCCGCTGCCCCAACTTCCAAATGTAAGATATGTTGGTGGCCTGGCAGCAAAACATTCATTGCCTTTGAAGGGAGGGTTATTGAATTTCGTAAATGCTTCCACGAATGGAATAGTTGTGGTGTCATTTGGCAGTAATATCAATGATTTCCCTGCTGTTCAGCTAGAAAAGCTACAGAGCGCATTGAAACAAATAAAATATGATGTTGTGTGGAGACAGAAGAAAACATCATTTTCTCATAAGAATATTTATATCAGTGATTGGGTACCACAAAATGATCTGCTTGGCCATCCTAAAACTAAATTATTTGTTACTCATTGTGGAAATAGCGGTCAATTTGAAGCTTTGTTCCATGGTGTGCCAATGCTGGGAATACCTTTATTTACAGACCAATTTTATAACTCTCGCAGAATGACCGAGAAAGGATACGGATTGTCACTAGATATAGAGAACTTTACCCCGAAGGAATTAATAGAGAAAATAAAAGAACTGATTGAAAATAAAACATATTCTGAGAAAATTAAAAGAGCTAGTGAAATATTCCACTCCCGACCCGAATATCCATCGAAGAAATCAGCCCGCCATATTGATCACATCTTGAAATACGGTGGAGAATATCTAAAGTCTCCATGTCAAGAGAGTCGATTGTATGAATTTTTCATGATCGATGTATTGGCTCCTATATTTGTAGTAATATCACTTTTGATATATTTGACCTGTCTAATTGGGAAAAAATGTTTAACTATCTTTTGTAAGAAGAAAACGAAGACTGACTAAATTATGTTTCGGTAAGCTCAAATATGTAAATCATACCTCTTTTGTTTTGCTTTATGTAAATCAAGATCTAACTGCAATAACCCTGAAAGCATAATTTTGTTTTCGTATAGAAATTTTAATTTGCATCGTAATTTATCTTCAGCTTTTGTAAACCAACACCCGCTGATTGTTTTTATATGTAATTTTCCCAGATAAAGTGACATTGTATATCCAGTGTCCAACGGACTCCCATCCTGATGATATATAGAAAAATAACGCAGCCTAATGCAGCCGTTTGTCTTATGTAATGAACATACATAAGAGTGACAGAGAGGTGGCTGTGAAAATACTTAGAATAAACTTACATCATCAGTGAATTGTAAAAGCTGTGAAAAATTAGTAAATTAATGAAACAGTTACGTACCTATATAACTGTTTACTAATTTTTTCGCAGCCTTTACAATTCATTGATAAAATAAGTTTATTCTAAATATTTGCACAGCCACCTCCCTGTCACTCTTATAATTAAAAATCAGAAATATTAGTCTCATTTGTCCAAGAATCAAATCAGAATCATTGTCCTTTTCCCCTTTATCTAACGTCTAATTTCACTTCACATCGTTAACATTTGAATTCTGTTTGCATTCTCATATCTGGTACTAGTTGGAAAACTTGACAGCTACTACGAGACCCAAGGATTAAATTGTGCGCTTCTATCTGTTTTGGCATTGTTTCCTAACGTAAATGCCCTTCCTAAATACAAAACCTTTGCAGTGTGTACTGGTTGCTTTTTTTGTGCCACGTGCACTAGTGAGATGAAAATGCAGCTGGAAAATGATAACCCGAAGAGAGGCGGATTTTATGCTAAAAGATGAGAAGTGAAAGTAAGACGAAAGGAGGCAGAACAGAACAGGTTTCTTGATGTAGTATGAGCACATGACAATTCATATTTTACTAGCTGGACACGTGAAAATTTCACGGTAAACATAAAAAATATAAGCATCTGTAAATTGATTTCTGGTGCCGTGAGAAATGTTTGTGTATTGTAACAGTTACAGAATATAGAAAGAAGTGTAAAACCGATAACTTTATAATCCAACCAAAATACCTCAGTTACTCAAACGTAAACTGAATTACTATTTAGTCTCAAAATGCATTGTACATATTAAAAGAACATTCTTGGTTTAGTGCCACGGAACGTTCTTCTGGTAGTCTTTTACTTGTTTCAATAACTTGTCGGTGGTCAAGCTGGAGCACCGCCGTTTAGTCGAAGAAATCGACTCCTGCACTTATCTCCTGTAAACCTGGTGATTAATCTATCGGCCTTTTCTGCCTAACAGCTAAGTTCCGAGGACGCAAACACACCAACATCGGTTGTCAAACAATGGTGTGGGAGAGACAAATATAGACACACACAAACACACATACACACGCACATACATACCTATCAGTTTTCGTCTACCAAATTCACTCACGAGGCTACAGTAGAAGACACTATAATGTAAAAAGTTGAATTTTCTGTAGCCACCTGTTGGCAACTTTTCTCCCCCATCTATTTTGTAGGGGGTGTTACTCAATTTTCTGCGATTTTTTCACAACTATACCACGTTCGAAATTTGCATTAGTTTTTGTATGAAAAATAATAAAGGAAATTAGTGAGGGGTGCTCGTTTGTATTTGGTAGAGAAAACATTAAACGTGCCTTAAAAAAAATAAAAATAAAAAAAACAACTTCTTCGAAACTAAAAGACATGAAGAACTATGAAAGAATGCGAATAAATACCGGGGGTGGAGGAAAGAAGGGAGAACTAACACTTGATCGTTCTAGAACTCTCAGAATAAAAACCTAAATACCTTAAATATTTTCTCCTCTATTCGTTACTAAATGTCTTTCACTTTTTCTTCGTTGTTAAAAGTAAAATTGCTAGAAAAGATCGTCTGAATTTCAGTCTAATTGTCATTTTAAATGACTGAGGCTTTCCTTTCCCTGACTCTATCCCTTCAATGCTTTCTTCTACGGTTAAGAGTGTGATGGTGAGTGGTTCAGTGGTTAAGGATATTCGGCCCACAATCGTAAGGTCATGAGTACGATCCTCGGCGGCGCGCCGTGTTCTTGTGCAAGTCACCCTACATCACCTTGCTGCAGTTCACACGACTGGCGAGAATGAGTTGTTGCTGTAATTCAAAGGTGTCAGCCATGGCACATTCTGCGTGAAGCTGAATCTCCCTGAGAACAATGTAAATGGTATGCATATCTGTGGAGTACTCAGTCATTTGTGCGTTAATTTTACGAGCAGACTGTTCTGCTGATCAGATAAACAGGAACCTCGTCGTCGTAACCGACGGAGTGCCAGTTTTGAAAAAGATTGAGAAAGGAAATGTTTCATATCGTAAGGCAAAAACGTCATGTGTTTAGTATAAACAGTGAAAGCTACGACGAAATAATTGCTATTCCGTCGTGTATTCGCCCTCGGCTCACGCTCAGTTTGATACCAATAGCCAGCGCATCGGTGTTTAACTGGGGGCTTGGCCTCCAGATCTGTGAGACCCACAAATATCGCTGTTAGGACCGGATTAATACCCATAGTGACCCTAACGACTTAAAAGATGTTCCTACCTCTATATAGGATCTTGTTTCGTTTTCTTTGAAACACTTGAAGGTTTATCTTACTAGATAGCCACTCAGCTAGCCAAAATGAGTTGTAGCTGTAATTGAAAGGGGTCAATATTGACACATTCTGTGTGAGGCTGATTCACCTTGACAACTACGTTAATGATATGCATGTCTGTGGAGTACTCAGCCATTTCCGAATTAAATTTATCCTCGTGAAAGTGACGTCCAATATTTGCAGCGTCTACGTATCTATGTATCAACTTTCTTTTCCATCTATGTATCTACTGTCTCTCTCACTTTCTCTCTTTTTCTTTCATTTCATCTGTGTCCTTCCTCTCTCCCGCTTTTAATTTAACAATGTGTTTATGTATCTATGTATCAACTTTTGTTTCGATCTATGTATGTACTTTTCTTGCGATGTGATAAACATTTAAAAATACAAAACGAAAGCCGTCACCTCTCACTCCCTCTCTTTCTCTCTTACTCTCTCTTTCTCTCTCACTCTCACTTTCTCTATCACTCTCTATTTCTCTTTCACTCTCTCTCCTCTCTCACTCTCTCCGTCACCACTCACTGTCTCTTTCACTCTATTTCTCCTTCTCACTCTCTCTCTTTCTCACTTCCTCTCTGAAACATTTAAAAACACAAAACGAACGCCGTCAGCACTCACTGTCTCTATCACTCTCTCTCTTTATCTCTCTCACTCTCCATTTTTCACTCTTTCTTTCTTACTTCCTCTGTCCTCCTCTTTTTTGCTTTGCCACTGATTTCTTCCTTTGAAGTAAATGTGACACACACCGCAGGTAAGGAAAGAAACAACTACAACTAAGCGCATTATTATTATTGATAAGATTGGGTGGAGGTGATCGGGTGGAGCGGAGAAGAGATAAAATAGTGGTGATGGGTTGCCCGTGTCTTCTTTCAAAGTAAAAGGTGAGTAAAAGTGAATGGAAGCAGCAGAACGGTAGATCTAGCAAAAGTGAATGGGAGAATGAGTAATGAGAAGGAAGGGAGTGACTATAATGAAAGAAGAAACGTTGAGTGTTCATAAAAGGGTGGAAGAAATTGGGAAGCGTGGTGAATGCTGTAGTAAATGGTGGATAAAGGGTGAGGGTGACCAATTATGCATGGCGGTGGGGAGGGGAAGAGCAGCAGAACAGTAATATTGGTTCGGTATACAAGGTAAGGAAGCGAGAAAGAGAGAGAAAGTTAGAGAGAGAAAGGCGGTTAGAGAAAGTGATGATTTGACAGGTTGTAAGAGTGTAGGGAAAGGGGAGAGAGAGGCAGCTGGAGGGCATGGGGTGGCTAAGAAGGAGAAATTAAAAATTGCTTTGCTATTCATTACTGAGTTGGATAGTCACGTATGGGGTTTGATATCTAATGCAACACCACATGTGATTAAGTGAAAGGTAATTGAAAAATCCACACTTATTTTAATGGACCAAATAAATGTAAAATATGTTCAGCTGAAAGAACTCAGCTCCTTTTCAGATCCAAGATCCCTAACTCATCACTGAACTCTAGGTCTGAAATTTTCAGGGGTTGTAAACATATGTCTAAGTACGTTTTGAAGAATTGAAAAATTCCACCTATATCTGATCAACTTGTTGTTATCTTTCCAGCCTTATAAAACATTTCATTATAATGCCCCAGCTGCAGCATCATGTCTCATCGGTAGATGATACCGTGATGAAATTTTCAGACAACTGCTTATGATGTCGGTGATATCTTTGGTGTTAATTCCACAAAGTCTGCATCGGTTGTCACATTTTACTGCTTTTCTTGCACCTCTATCCCTTTTGTGCATCGGGAACTTGGTTGATGTTCCTTTTCCTTGATTGCAAACGCATTCCCTTCAAAGTGGAAAGTAGTAATCGTGCTATTGGTCCATGATAGACTGCTTTGATGATTAATGTTACTGTCATCTTGGAGCTATCTACTAGTATATCCATGCATGGTTTTCTGCTTATACAGGCTCATCCTTTCATATGATGATATGTTGCGGTAGAGTCGTGCGACATATTTGGTCATGTATTCTAGGTTATGACAGAGCGTTGCTCGATGAGCTACCTTCCATCTCTTATGATGTTATCAACCTCATGTATGCAAACTTGATCAAGGGATGCAGTTCGACACTTTGTGATTAAAGGATGTTGCCGAAGGGATATGATACAACAGTCAAATGTATTTTGGATCAATGTTAAGCCTCTGCCGCCTTGTTTTCATTTTTGGAAGAGGTGGTCTACGTCACTATTTATGTGGAAATGATTTGTGCTTGTCAGTATTTTTCGGGTTTTGACATCAATGGCTCAGATCTCATCAAGTGTCCAATCAAGCTGCCAAAATATGGGTATGAGTACTAGCACTGCAAACACATTGTGGGCCAATGTTTCATTGAATGCAAAGAGTTCTGACGTCCAAATTTTCTTTATTGGGCTGTAATATTCTTTAGTGACAGGTGTTTTGTTACAGGTGTCATTGTAAGATATGTTTTCATTCACCCCTAGAAACCTATAACATTATTTGTCAGATATATGGGACACAGTCAATCATTGATGGAGTAGTTGCTAGTGTGGTTTATAGTTTTCCCTCTTTTCCCAACAACCATATAACAACATAATTTATGTAAACCGAAAAGAAGAGTAGCAATATTCAGACGAGCTTGTGTTAAAACGAAAAACATAATGCCGAAAATTGGTAAAATGAAATCCAAGAACAAAGTGAATTAAAGTAAAAAAGAAAAAGAGAAGAAACGAAGAATTACTAAAAAGAGACAGAAATGTTATTTTGACGTAAAATAATAGATGTTGAAAATTGTATGTATGTATGTATGTATATATGTATGTATGTATATACATACATACACCCCCCACATATATGTATATAATTACATATGCATATATACTAACGTATATATGCGTATGTATGTATGTATGTATGTATGTGTGTATGTGAAGGCACATGGCTCAGTGGTTAGAGCGTCGAGTTTACGATCGTGAGGTTGTGAGTTCGAATCCCGGACCGAGCTGCGTGTTGTGTTCTTGAGCAAGACACTTTATTTCACGTTGCTCTATTTCACTGAACTGTAGAAATGAGTCGCGACGTCACAGGTACCAAGCTGTATCAGCATTTGCCTTTCCCTTGGATAACATTGGTGGCTTGGATAGGGGAGACCGGTATGTATGGGTGACTGCTAGTCTTCCATAAACACCCTTGCCTGGACCTGTGCCCGGGTGGGTAACTTTCTAGGTGCAATTCCATGGTCAGTCATGACCGAAGGGAATCTCAGCATGTATGTATGTATGTATGTATGTATGTATGTATGTATGTATGTATGTATGTATCTATCTATCTATCTATCTATCTATCTATTTATCTAATGTACACATTTACGTATATCAATGTATATATGCACACGCATGCATCTATGTATGAGGTTTGTATATATTTATGCTTCTGTATTTGTACAGAAATATGGTTCTATTAATTCTATGGATATATTAATTAGTACTAAGGTAGTTATGTGCTTTGTTGCTGTTTAAAAGATATGCATAAACCATTTCTAATAAAGCTCTAAATAGTTTGGTTAGTGTATCGAAGTTACTATACAAATTTGCTACCATAATTTTGGCATTGTGGTGACGGATGAGGTGAGACAGTCATAAGACACAAGTTGCTTTCCTTCCATCGCAAATATCATTCGAATATATAATCACAAATTTATTCATATGTCTTTCTATATCTTTTCTCTTTTTTTTAGGTCAACACCTCCTGAAAAATGATAGAGAAGAATCTGTTTTTCTGTTTAATGGTGCTATGCATCATTGTACGTCTAGAAAGAGTCAACAGTAAAAATATTTTATACATAGCATGGCCTGCTTACAGTTATGTATATCCAATGATTTCTATAGCAAACGAATTATCAAAGTATGGACATAATAACTATTTTATACTAAATAAAGAACTCACGAAAACTTTCCAAAAGGAACAGAACATAAATATCCTTCCAATGAATGAGATACCAGAAATTGAAGAAATTCGCAGTGCTTCAGAGAAGCAAGAATGTAGAAGAGTATTCGTGATGAAAAAGGCCCTAAATTTATTCCCTCCAGTGTGCGAGAGAATTCTAAGGGATGAAAAATCGATTGAAATGATGAGAGCAGTGAATGCTAGTTTAGCTGTTATTAATGGATTATTTGTGACAAACTGTCTTACAAT
>NC_068991.1:29077503-29082671 GCF_001194135.2 Octopus bimaculoides
TTTCTTTTCATCGCAAATATCATTCGAATATATAATCACAAATTTATTCATATGTCTTTCTAAATCTTTTCTTTTTTTTAGGTCAAATCAACCCGCCATATTGATCACATCTTGAAATACGGTGGAGAATATCTAAAATCTCCATGTCAAGAGAGTCGATTGTATGAATTTTTAATGATCGATGTATTGGTTCCTATATTTGCTGCAATATTATTTTTGATATATTTAATATATCTAAGTGTGAAAAAATGTTTCTCGTTTTGTTGCAAGAAAAAAACGAAGACTGACTAAAATAATTTCTTTGATAATTTCAAACAATGTAAAAAAATCACGGCAGATTTTTGGTGTATGTAAATGAAGGTTAAAAACATTTTATTTTAAAAAAAATCAATTGAAATTTGGAAATTTTCTGTAGATATATTTATGTGGTGTAGATTTTAAAGATTTACGTCATATAGTTTATTGTATTTTCTTTTTGCTTGAAACATTTTATAGAATCTCCGTATTAAACATAAACACTTTCACTGAAAACAACACGTGTCAAAGTACAGGGCCATTATTTTTCTTATAATCAAAAGAAGATGTTTAATCTGTTCTGTTTATCAAAATTTCTAATAAATTGCTTATTCATTTTGTAATAAATATATTCATTTTAAGCCCTTACTAGCTGTTATATTTTATTGTACAATATTTCCGTCTCCTTCCACTCTGTTTTCCTCGACGAAATTGTTAAGATTTCCTGCAACTTGTTATGTCATTTTCGTATAGAGAAGAATCCGCTTATATCAATTACTAAGTGAAGGTTTAAATGCTTTGTTGCAGTTTTAATTTTGATAGGCTTGACTCATTTTGAACAAAACTCTTTGTAGTTTTCGTTGGTGTGTTCAAAGTTAATCCACAGGCATAGTGTGTCATAGTATAGCGTGGGCAGACAGTCATAAAAGTTGTTTATGTTTATCAGAGGACAGCTTTCATGCGAAAAAGAGACTTCAACTGTGACCACTGTCTTTTTTACTTTTCGTTTGGTTGACTTAATATAGCGGGTCGGTAAAAGTGACCTATGGAATAAGTACCTTACTTTAAAAATAGTAAGTTCTGTGGTCCATTCGTTCGATTAAATGTTCGTCAAGGCAGTGTCACAGCATGACCGCAGTCTAATAACTGAAACAAGTAAAAAAAAAAAAAAATTAATTGGAAATTCCAATACATAACCACAATATTATCCTTTAAGTAATAATTACAGTTTACCTTACTTAATCTGTTTATTTTGTGAGGCCAGAAATTCAGGGGAAAATGAAGAATATGTTCATCAGTATATCGGCGCTATACAATGTTATTTTTTTTTTACCGATAGTTAATGGTAAAAATATTTTATACCTAGCATGGCCTTTCTATAGCCTCGTAAATCCAATGACTTCTGTAGCAAACGAATTATCAAAGTGTGAACACAATAACTATTTTATACTAAATAATAAAATCTCACTAAAACTTTCCAAAATGAGCAAAACATAAATATCCTTCAAATGGTCGAGATCACAGAATTTAGTAAAACCTTTTCTGACGCACAACAGAAAATAACATCAAAACAAATACATGTGATAAGAAGTGTGTTCACTTTGGTTCCTCTGATATGTGTTAGAATTCTAAAGGATGAGAAATGGATCGAATCATTGCGAGCGGTTAATGCCAGTTTAGCTGTTATTAATGGTCTATTTGCGGCAAATTTTCTTACAATAGCATCATATCAATTGTCAGTTCCATTTGTTCTCAGAGGATCTGAGATACTTCCTAGTCTTCATCGCATTCCAATGATTTGGAGTGTTTTCTCAAACAGTTTCGTCGGATCATCGAGCAAGATGATATATTCAAAAAAGATAATAAGTGCTTTGGCTGCCATCATAGACTAACCATTCCTCGTATTGGTGCACCTTCACACAGCGTTAAACTATATGCGAAAGACAAATCTATTTCATTCGCAGATGTTCTACATCAGGCACAAGTTTTTCTTATTGAAAAGGATATACTTCTAGATCATCCGCTACTACAACTTCCAAACATAAGGTACGTTGATGGTCTGGCTACAAAACGTTTGTTGCTTTTGAAGTATGAATTAATGAAATTCGTAAATGTGTCTACGAAAGGAATAGTTGTAGAGTCATTTGGCAGTAATATACAAAACGCATTGAAACAAACAAAACATCATTTTCTCATTGGAATATATGTATATTTCTATATAAGTGATTGAGTACCACAAAATGATCTGATTGGTCTTCCTAAAACTAAATTATTTCTTACTCATTGTGTAAATAGTGGCCAGTGTGAAGCTTTGTTCCATGGTGTGCCAATGCTGGGAATATCCTTATTTGGAAACCAGCATTATAACTCTGGTGACCAATGAAGGATATGGTTTGTTCCTAGATATATATAACTTTACTCCAGAAGAACTAATAGAGAAAATAAATGAACTGACGGAAACTAAAATATTCTTAGAAAATTAAAAGATCTGGTGAAATATTTCACTCTCGGCCCGAATATAAAGCGAAGAATTCAGCCCACTATATTGATCTCGTCTTGAAATATGGTGGAGAACGTCTAAAATCTCCTTGTCAAGAGAGTCAATTGTACGAATTTCCTATATTTGGAGTAACATTACTTTTGATATATTTGACCTGTGTAATTGGGACAAAATGTTGAACTATTTTTTGCAAGAAGAAAACGAAGATTGACTAAAATATGTTTTGGTAAGCTCAAATATGTAAATCATATTTTTTTTTTGTTTGATTTATGTAAATCAAGTTCTAACTGCAATAACCCAGGAAGCATACTTTGTCTTTTTTTTTTGTATATCCATATCTGATGATATGAAGAAAAATATTGCAACATAATGCAGCCGTTTGTCTCATGTAATGAGCCTACCCATGCCCTATATAACTGTTTCATTAATTTACTAATTGTTTCACAGCCTTTACAATTCATTGATAATATAAGTTTATTCTCAATATTTGCACAGCCACCTCACTGTCACTCTTATAATTAAAAATCAGAAATATTAATCTCATTTGTCCAATAATCAAATCAGAATTAATGTCCTTTTCACCTTTACCTCACGTCTAATTTCACATCGTTGAAATTTGAATTCTGTTTGCATTGCCATATCAAAGAACGGAACCGAAATCGTTGCTGTTTAAACACTTCTTACCTACACATATTAATAGATGAGCTCATGTATTTTTTCTTTATATCGTTATCATGATTATCATGATAATTATCATGATTATTATCATGAACATCATCATCATAATAATCATCATAAGCGTTCATGTTCTATGCTGGCATGAGTTAGAGGATTTAACAGCTACTACGAGACCCAAGGATTGAATCATGCGCTTCTATCTGTTTTAGCATGGTTTCCTAACGCAAATGCCCTTCCTAACGAAAACACCTTTATAGTGTGTACTGACCGCTCTTTTTCGTGCCACGTGCACTAGTGAGATGAAAATGCAGCTGGAAAATGATAACCTGGAGAGAGGCGGGTTTTATGCTAAAAGATGAGAAGTGAAAGTAAGACGAAAGGAGGCAGAACAGAACAGGCTTCTTGATGTAGTGAAACCACATGAGTATTCATATTTTATGAGATTGGGTGAAGGTGAGTGAGAGGAGTGGGGAAGAGATAAGATAGTGGTGATGGAGTGCCTGTGTCTACTCTCAAAGTAAAAGGTGAGTAGAAGCGAATGGAAGCAGTAGAACGGTAGAGCTAGCAAAAGCGAATGGGAGAATGAGTAATGGGAAGGAAGAGAGTGAATATAATTCTTTTCAACTCTAGGCACAGGGCCCGAAATTTTTGAGTAGAGGGTCAGTCGATTAGATCGAACCCAGTACGCAAGTGGTAAATTAATTTATCGACCACGAAAGGATGAATGGCAAAGTCGAACTCGGTGGAATTTGAACTCAGAAATACCAGTAAGCATTTCGGTCGGCGTGCTAACGTTTCTTATTTCTTTATTGTCCACAAGGGGCTAAACACAGAGGGAACAAACAAGGAGATTATCGACCCCAAAAGGATGAAAGGCAAAGTCGACCTCGGCGGAATTTGAACTCAGAACGTAATAGCATTTCGCCCGGCGTGCTAACGATTCTGCCAGCTCGCCGCTTTAGGGAGTGAATATAATGAAAGAAGAAGTGTTGAGTGGTTACGTAGGGGTGGAAGAGATTGTGTAGGGTGGTGGATGACGTAGTGAATGGTGGATAAGGGGTGAGGTTGACCAATTATGCATGGCGTGGGGAGGGGGAAGAGTAGCAGAATAGTAATGTTGATATGGTACACAGGGAAAGAAAGGGAGAGAATGAGAGAGAGAGAGAGAGAGAGAGAGAGAGAGAGAGAGAGAGAGAGAGAGAGAGAGAGAGAGATAAAGTGAAAGAGAGAGAGGGAGAGACATACAGGCAGACTGAGAGAAAGAGAGATGATTTGATAGGTTGTAAGATTGTGAGAAAAGGAGAAAGAGAGACAGCAGGCGTGCATAGAGTGGTTGAGAGATGTATGGTAGTGGAAGTGTGGTGAATTGGTGTGTCATGTGGGGTGGGGGCAATGTAAAGTGTGAATGAAGGAAACAGTATTAGAGATGAGGGATGCATGCTAAGTGTAACGGTTTCGGCTACTGAGAAAAAACCTTTTCCGCAAATGACCTCAACATTGGCATTTGTTTATATACATGTCCCCATCCATATGAATCACATGTCTATACCAGCGCAGTTTTCTTTCGTGTACACTACAACTGATTTCCCTTTTGTCCAGTTTTTCTATCTACACAAGTCTGCCCATGAGATTAAATAACAAAAAGCAAATATATATATGTAGTATGTATATATAAAACAAATAATGAATGAGTATATGCATATATACGTACAGGTATGTGCATACCTACGTCTACCTGTATATATAGGTGCATATCTGGGTACAGGACATTGCAAACAAAACGTAGACAAGAAAATAATAATAACCAGAGTACAGAAAACACACAAGCCACATAGAAAACATTTTCCTTCATCAGCTACCCCCATTTTAACACCGGCGTTTCGAAGAGTTGGGCAGGACGCATCGTTAAAACGGCTCTTCCCATGGACCGCGAATTAAATTTGTATACACAAATTAAACCTATATATATATATAT
>NC_068991.1:29083357-29084642 GCF_001194135.2 Octopus bimaculoides
CACACACACACACACACACACACACACGCACATATATATATATATATATATACACACGACGGGCTTCTTTCAGTTTCCGTCTACCAAATCCACTCACAAGGCTTTGGTCGGCCCGAGTCTATAGTAGAAGACACTTTCCGAAGGTGCCATGCAGTGGGACTGAACCCGGAGCCATGTGGTTCGTAAGCAAGCTACTTACCATACAGCTACTCTTACGCCAATATATTACATTATGTGGGGATAGGAATTTAACATAGGTGAAAATTTGAAGAACTCTTCGTGAAACAAGACCATGAAATTAAATATCAAAAAGCATATGCACACACACATAAACGCAC
This sequence comes from Octopus bimaculoides, assembly GCF_001194135.2. Classification (NCBI taxonomy): domain Eukaryota; kingdom Metazoa; phylum Mollusca; class Cephalopoda; order Octopoda; family Octopodidae; genus Octopus; species Octopus bimaculoides. Next base: position 29,083,696 of record NC_068991.1, read on the forward strand.
ACACACGCATGTATACACACACACACATACATATATACACACATGCATGTATGTATGCATGTGTGTATGTATGTGTGCATGTATGTATACTTTTTGTTATTTAATCTGATTAATGCTTATTTTTTATTGCCTGTTTAATATCTTTATGCTATATTTTTTTTATGTGCTATGTTTGACACGGTACTGCTTATCCAAAAATTTGCTATGAATGATTTGATACATTTTTTTTATCGATTATATTACTTATCGAATCTTCTTGAAACAAGACTAGTTCATAAGAGCATATTTTATCAATTACTAATCATGGCTTTGCTTTGTGTCTTCGAACTCCAGAGAGAAGACGTAAATTATTTCCTGTGAAGGAGAATATTTTATGTAAATTGACGAAAAGTGTAGCAATATAGCAGAAGAGCTGGTAATAAAACAAAAAAGAAAATGCCAAAAAATGATAAAATGAAATACAAGAACACAGCGAATAAAAGAAAAAAAAAAGAAAATGAAAGAAAGAAAACAAAAAATTACTAAAAGGAGACAGAAATGTCATTTTGAAGGGTCTCCACCACCGACTTTGGATGGTCATAACTTTCAGAAAAAAAAGATTTTTTTTAATGAAATTATCTACGAATATGTGTTATATCATGTAGATTTCTAATATACAAATTTTTCGGGGGAAAGTGTTTTAGCTAAAGGTCTGATACACAGAAATATGTTATTAAGACGACTTATTTGTTGCATAGAATTTCCTTTTCACTTTAAGTAAATTCCCAGGTAAACGTTTCTAATAGAAAGGCAGACGACACCAGAAACAAAAATAAGGAATATGCACGCACAGTTAAATACAGAAGTGTAAAGCATAATTTGTTACATAATCTCTATAATAAATATGATATTGAATGGAATAATTCCCCGTCTGAACTTTTTAAATTATATATATATATATATATATA
>NC_068991.1:29084692-29085622 GCF_001194135.2 Octopus bimaculoides
CGGACGACTTGTTCAGAAACACCCACGAGTGGGGAACAATTCTCAAAAATAGCCCCCAATTGTTTTCCCCGCAAATTCCTATGTCCTCGGAATCTACATAGTCCAAAAGTGCACTTCAATTCACACCGGAGTCCACTTCAATTCGTGTTAACTTTCAAGAAAATGGATATTTTTTAATGAAATTCCCTACAAATATACCTCGGACTATGTAGATTCCGAGGACATAGGAATTTTGGGGGAGCTATTTTGGAGAATTGTTCCCCACTCGTGGGTGTTTCTGAACAAGTCGTCCGTATTTGTTTCATTTTCACCGTTTTGTGCGTTTGTGTATCCGTAGATTTCTACCACACACACACACACACACGGGCGCACACACACACATATATATGCAATTAAAAAAGTTCAAACGGGGAATTATTCCATTCAACACCATGTTTATTATAGTGATTATGTAATAAATTATGCTTTACACTTCTATATTTAACTGTGCGTGTATATTCCTTATTTTTGCTTCTGGTGTCGCTTGCCTTTATATTAGAAACGTTGGATCTTTCTGATTTGACGGGCAACACTTGCTTTCTTAACGAAACACTTTCAAACTTGGGGTACTGGTAGAATGTGTCATATAAAACAATTTTTTCTCTAAGCTTTCTTAACAAAAAATTGTACATCGCAAGTTATTTCATGTTAAAGTTGTCGTATTTCTGTAATTTCAACCAATCGCTGACGTCTATTCAGCCGAATACAGTTACTGCTGTTTTTGTAAACAATTATTTTTGCCGGTGAGAAGAATGTTATTCCCTTCCGTTTTTTTGGTTTGTTTTCTTTTGAAGCAGACAAAATTACAGAAAAATGGTAATTTATACGCATATATTGTTTATATAATAAATTACGCTGTGCGTATCTGTGTTTGTATTTATGTATGTTTGA
>NC_068991.1:29085780-29088280 GCF_001194135.2 Octopus bimaculoides
CTGATTTGACGGGCAACACTTGCTTTCTTAACGAAACACTTTCAAACTTGGGGTACTGGTAGAATGTGTCATATAAAACAATTTTTAACATGAAATAACTTCGAATACAAAAATTTTATCTGTTCTATAACACAAAATATACAAGTATACGAAGTTTGAAAGTGTTTCGGTACCAAAAACACTACATAAAACATAAATGAAAAGTGTTGCCCGTCAAATCAGAAAGATCCGAAACGTTTACCCGGGAATTTACTTAAAGTGAAAAAAAATTGTATGCAACAGATAAGTCGTCCTAATAACATATTTCTGTGTACCAGACCGTTCGCTGTTATTTTAAGCATAACGTGTTTTCTGGTGAGGGCTTCATTTGCCTTCATTGCCTGTTTGTTGCTTCAGTAGAAATCTAAGGGTGGACAAACGCACAAAACGGAGAAAATGAAACAAATATGGACGTCTTGTTCAGATACACCGACGAGTGGCGAACAGTTCTCAAAAATAGCCCCCAATTATATGGGATGCTTAAACCAGAATTCTGCATAGAATCACTCCAGCAGATCGTGAAGAGACTATTTTATGATGAGTCTTTTGATTTAGTCAAGATTCGTTAATTTCATATTATACCATTTTTCCATGATTCCCTTTCATGTGACCAAGATATTAATGTATATAAGTTTTTTGTCAAATGTAATTCTGGAGAATTGAAGAGACAAATTTGCCTTATCTTTACTCATTTTGATCCATCTAAATTTGTCTTTTATATGCTTCAAGAGAACGGAGGTAATTTTCTGAAATAGTGTTCTGAATATTTTAGTGTTTTTAATGCTCATTTGCTTAGCCGATGTATTTTTGTTAGATAGTGAACATTTATAAAACTATTTTCTTCTCAAAGTCAAAAATGCAGTAAATGTTATTCTTTGTGCCTCACCACCCCATACTGGAAACTGGAAAAACAGACTTTCGGAATATTATGATTTTTACGGCCAGGTTATTTATTATTATGGCAACAAAGTCTACCTGCAACACTTCTCAGTCTATCATCACTGTTTCGAGGTCCTGGATGTATTCGGTATTCGAGGCCAGTGCCTGCAATCAAGTTGTCGATGTGCGACAATGTTTTCCTCTGCTTACATCACCACTAAGTGGGTTCCACAAAACTAATTTGGATGCTCCCATCTTAGGATGGCGCATGCAGTGATCAGATAGTCGCAGCCGTTTTTGTGTGATCTTCATAAAGGCAATTCATTTGTCATATGTTGCTGCAATTTCACGTTTAGCAGCCATTTAGCACATTTGATAATTTATTTGTCAGTGTCTATATTTCATTTGCCATATAATGGCACTGATTCAACAGTCGTAATGAACAGCTTCATTTTGATTTACCAGGACAATCTGGTGTCTCAGACTTTCTTTAGTTTGTGACAGGCTGTCCACACTTGTGTCTTCCTGATTTTCATGTCTGCTTCCAAACTGCTCACCCAGTCACCTAAGTACTTGAAGTCTTCAGCAACATTCAGTTTAGAACCACTAAAAACAAACAGTTCAGTATCACTTGATTGGTTGGAAGACATGTATTCTGTTTTCTTAACGTTTGTGCACAGTCCTGTATTCGCAGCTGATGCTTCTACTCTGCTGAAAAGCTGTTGAACTTGATCTATTAGATATGAGCGATCTATTAGATAAGAGTGCTGTATCATCTGCGAGGCCCAGGTCTATGATAGTTACTGGTTGGCATTCTCCATGATCATTGATGGTTTATGATGAAACCAAACTCTTCGCCACCGTTTGTATTGGATTATGCATTGCATAATCCAATACAATTATAAGCATTTATGGTGCAAGAGTATCTCCTTGTAACACCCCAGCTGGTATTTGAAAGAATTCAGAATACCAAAAATTTACTGAAAGAGGGAAATCCCCCCTGAAGTTATCAAGAGGTACAATCTCGATGAAATAATACTAGATTTTGCGAATAAGTTCTTACAGAACCAAGAAAGTCCAGATCAGTGGTTTGAGATTAACTGGATATCAATCCCAAAGTCAGGAAAATAACTACAGAGGGATTACACTGTCCAATATCTCATTCAAAGTCATCAACCGAATGATCCTTAACAAGATTCAACAGGTGCTTGATAGCCATGTAAGACCAAATCAAAATGTATTTAGACCAGGGAAAGCCACATCTCAGATCTTAGACCTGATGCATATAATAGGAGTTAAATCAAGACTGCTACCTGCCATTATGACCTTCGTGGATTTTAGCCATGGGTTTGACAACACAAATCGTTAAAAAATATTAAAGATCTTTCAAGCATATGACATTCCAGAAGGACTAGTTCTCGCTATTGTGAAGACCTACGAGAAAACTAGAACTTATATGTTGTCACCTGATGGAGAAACGGAATTCTTTCAGAATAGCTGTCCCATATGTGTTAGAATTTCACAAATTTCGTCAGGATTTCCTCATTTTTTCGTGCATTGCAAAACAATGAAGGGAAGCTTT
>NC_068991.1:29091839-29099143 GCF_001194135.2 Octopus bimaculoides
TTGTACATAGTGCTGTTCTAGAGAATGTTTAAGAAACCATAAGAAAATTATGTGTTTGTTTTAAAATTTGAGATCACATAGACAGTATTTTACTTAGGATATGGGCAGTTCCCATGAGCACTATCTTTTGAACTTCAGCCATTTTGGAGTTTCCTGGTATCTGAGCTAGGTAATAATCAGCCCGTTTCGCTGTTATTATTATTATTATTATTATTATTATTATTATTATTATTGAGTGAGAGAGCAGTGCATGCCATCAAAGTGACACTGAAGCCTATTATACCCATCATGACTACCCGTCTGATAAGGGTACACCAGGGGTACATGCATCACAACCGTATGTGCACGACATGGTGATCTCATATCAAGATAAACAGCACATGATCTTGCAGGTGGGGCCCAGTTAAAATTTTCTTCACGTCGAGTAGCCCATCCCGCTCAAAAGGTCCCTAATTCAGGGACCTTTTGAGCGAGACACCTATGTTTCCAAAGAGGAATTATCCAAACACTTCTCTCTCTACCTTTATTTTCCTTTCCAAGTGAAACTTGAAGAAGTTGATCAGGGATTGGCCAACGAGAACAATGTTTGTCTTCAGCCTCTTTAATCTCGTCTCCCATCTAACTTATTTCGCCATGGCCACCAGGCATATAAAGACAGCCTTTCTATCCGGGTATAGCGATTTCAGATCACCTCCCATGCATATTACCCCCGAGGATAATTTGAAATCGATTTCTAGTTACCCCCTACGATTTCAGATTACCCCCCCACTTAAAATCCTTCCCCAAATGTTCGTCACCGTGATAGCAAATAGGAGAATCATTATTATGTTTATTATTATCATCATCATTATCATTTTTCTTCTGTAACTTACAAATATTATTACTAAACAGTATAACTAATAATAAAAGTTTGTATCAAGGGAGATAATGGGTGAACCCATTAAATGTATGTGTTGATGTTTATTATGCGTGTATGCGTAATGTACATTTGTAAATGAAAGAGAAAGTAATGTAAATCAAAGAGAAAGTCAGAGCTTCATTTGATTGGAGTTTCCACTCAATTATTTAAAGCTGAAGAAGTTTGAAAGAAGCATATCCAGAATGGCTACTTTTAGTACACAAGACAAAGCTGACAACATTGATTTGATATTTGATTATATTGTTAACAACAAATATGGACTTCATATGTCCAAAAACGAAAAGGCAAACCTTCGTAGGATCTCTAAGTATTATGTTGCACGGCGTGGTCAACTCTACTATCGCCACAGAGAAGAGAGAATAAGAAATTCTGAAAATGAATACTTGACCATTCGCAATCTGGATGAACAGAAGAGTATTATCTCAAGTATTCACATGAGCTGTGGAGATAGTGATACTGCCCGCTGCTTGAGAAGTCATCTTGGTGTCGTCAGAACCTTAGAGAGGTTTTATTGGAAACTTATGGGCAAAGATATAAAAGAGTTCGTTTTGTCTTGTGATCAGTGTCAAAAAGTGAACTCTGTTTACAAAATTAATGTTAGAGAGATTCATACTATTCCTGTGCCAAATGAAGTGATGACCCAAATTGGTGTCGACATCACCAATTTGTCGAAAACAGATGATGGTTATTGTTGCATTGTTGTTGCAATGGATTGCTTTTCCAAATGACCTGAGGCTCGATCTTTGAAAGATCACACAACGGAAAGGGTAGGAAAGTTTCTCTTTGAGGATGTTACTTGTCAGCATGGCTGTATAAAAATTCAGATAAATGACTAAGGAAGATAATTCGTAAACAGAGTGTCTGCAGAACTACATAAACTGACAGGAACACGGCAGCACATAACAAGTCTTTATCACCCTCAAGCAAATGGCCTCATGGAGCGACAGAATCGCACTATAAAAGATACTTTTATCAAATCCCTTGAGGACCGTGGCAACTGGGTTGAATGCTTACCAGTAGTTCTGTTTGCGTATCGAACAGCCAAACATTCAACACATTTTACGCCGTTTCAAATTTTATACACAGGCAAAGCTACATTTCCAGTTGAACTACAACACAACCCAACTGCCAAAGATCAGGACAGCTTTGGAAATGATCAATCTATATCCAGAAAAATTGATGTTATGACAGCTATTCGAGACAGCATGATTTTTCGAATTGCCTCCAATATTAGAATAGCTCAGAAAACACGAGCAACGGCAGTTCAATATTGGAAATTAAGTTCTGCTCAAAAACCTAATTCGAGAGGATAGAAAGGGAGGACATTTTATGGAACGCCGCACAGGTCCTTACATTTCAAATAACAATAAAGTACTAGAAAAGAAAGTAAATGCTATCAACCTCACTAGATATATTGAGCAACCACCAGCAAGTAAAAAACGAAAAGCAAATTACGAAAATCAAGATACCCAAGCGCCAAACTAAAAAAAAGACGGCTTAATGTATATAAATACACTTCGTTAACAATTTAAAGTGTGTAAATAAATTTCGGTCTGTATATAAAGCACATATCGTTCTTCAAATCAATCTCTTATCACTACATACTGTCAAATCAACCCAGTCCACTATAAACAACATCCGTCTGCTACATATCAATAGAAAAAAAGTATTCTAATCCAAATCACTTTCTCATTAACAAAAGGAAAAATAAAATAACAATAATGTTTTTATTTTAAAAAATTGCAAACACAGAATCTCAGATATTCGACATGTTTTTTTCAGCGCATCATAAAATTGTTTAAAAAAATCTAATATTTTTGTCTTATTTTCATATTTAATGATTAGTTTATGATCTTGAATGTAATCCGTGTTTAATGTTATAAAAATATCAGGAGTTGTAAGTCTTAGAATTTATTGTTTTAGCAAAATCATCGAGGGGATAATGCGAAGAGTGCGGGGTTAGGGTTAGGGTTGTTACCTCCCCGGTAATCTGAAATCGATTTCAGATTACCGGAAGGTAGCTTGAGATGAGGGGTAAATTAAAATCTTTACACCGATTAAAGGAAGGCGCCAGGGCGATCTTCCCGATCGATTCAGTTAACAGCCGGATCCGTCCTACACGTGACAGCAGGTGTTCGACATAAATCTACGAGTCAGCAATGCTTGGGCACTGGACGAGTGCATGCAGGACCGTCTCGTTTTCCTGCGCGCATTTTAGAATGCTCGGCCTACGTCACTTCAGTGCTTGTATAGTTTACCTCGACCAGGTAAAGCTCCCCAGTAGCACTGCCAGGCCAGAGATTTTAGCAAGTTATCCATCGGATCCAGGCCGAAAGTTCTCCGGAAAAGAGCAGCTAACTGATCTTCTTCGACGCCCAAGGTCTCCCCAAGAACGTCGTTGCACTTTCTCTCCACTAATCTTCTATAGAAACCTAAAGTGGACGTTCCACCTATCGCAGTGTCCAACTGGCTGAGGGCTGTGAGCGCTTGAACACATTCCATTTTCCAAATACCTCCTCTCGGTCTCTGACTCAGGACTGCAGCTCCGTTAAAGAAACTAATTAGGGAAATACGTGTCTGGCGAACGGTGACCAAACCAGTTCACCGTCAAGGGAGCACTGAAGATATCCTAACCTCAACGCATGTCTGAAGACGAAAACAATACCTATTGTCATAGGTGCCCTGGGAATGACAGCGAAACGGGCTGATTACTACCTAGCTCAAATACCAAGAAACCCCAAAATGGCTGAAGTTCAAAAGATAGTGCTCATGGGAACTGCCCATATCCTACGTAAAATACTGTCTATGTGATCTCAAATTTCAAAACAAACACATAATTTTCTTATGGTTTCTTAAACATTCACTAAAACAAAACTGTACAAATCCAAATATATGGTACCCTAGGCATAACACCTACATGAACTTCTAACTTGTTGTCTCTTGAGGTCTCTGGGTGAGACTTGGATCCAACTTGTACAAATGCAAAACAAAAGTCAAACATAAAATAATAATAATAATAATAATAATAATAATAATAATAATAATAATAATAATAATGATGATGATACTGATAATAATAATAAACTCATACAGTAGATACTGCCAAAAAGGGAAGAAAACCCCACAACATGTGCTATAAAAGTCTGATACCCAACAGTTTGCTCTGCACAAGCAACACACAATACAAAAACTAATACAACAGAAAACTCAAATCAAACCTCATGACAAAACATAATATTGCCTAAAGGCAAAAAAAAAAAAAAAAAAATGAAGTATATATCTCACCAGCAAGTGATACAATAGAAAGTTACTTGAAACTATCAGATGTCGAATAATAATAGTGGTGATGACGATGGTGACGAACGTTACCTTACCTCATTTTATGAGAGACAAGAGTTTGCGTATAAACTCTGAATGTAACAGCAAAAATGAGGTTGAACCTTTAAGGGAAGGCCTCTCGCTAGGCAGTGGTTCAATAAAGATGCAGACTGACCACAACTGTTATTCTAAGACAGCATCATCAGACAATAGAGTAAGGATGAGGAAGTGGACCAGCGAAGAAAACAGAATAGTGATGCATGCTACTTAGAAAGTGAAACTAAAGGAAGGGGTTATAAAAAACGGATGTTAACATATTGGGTGGAGCAGGGTATGTCTAAAATGACTGAGCAGAGACTAGTAGATCAAGCTAATGCTATTAGGAGAAGAAAGTGGATGACAGAATTGGAAGTAGAAGAGATCACAAGAGAACTGGAAAAGAAAGATCAGGCAGTGAGAAAGACAACAACATAAGAGATACAGGTCAAACCAAAGAACCTAAAGGACAAAATAACAATAGCGCTACCAATAAGGAAGGGGCAACTTGCTCCAGCATTGGAGGTAGAAGAGATCACAAGAAAACTGGAAAAAGAAAGACCAGGCAGTAAGTAAGACAAACAACAACATATAAGATACGGTTCAAACCAAAGAAGAACCTATAAAAAATAATAATAGCTCTACTAGTAAGGAAGGGACAACTGTAACCAGTGATATAAGTGATTTAAGTGAAGAAAATCAGAAAACTTTTAAATGAGATGCAGGAAGTAATGAGTAAAGAAGAAAGAAAAAGATTACCAGCATTAAAAGGTACCAAGAGAAGGAAACTGCTAGATACAACTAGGAAAGTAGATTCTGTTATCAGTAGGATAGATACTAAAAATATAGGTGGCACTAACTTATTGCTCTATGCCTGATGGGTAGTAGTTACTAGAAGATTAGATATTCCACAAAGAAAGATTAGAAAAGAGCAGATGTGGAGAAGGAGACTACAAAATAAAGTAAAGACTTTAAGACAAGATCTGGATAGAATAGAAGCCTGGAAACTAAACAAGTTAGGAAACACAAGATTTAATACTTCTACTGATAAAAGATACTTATTCAAAGAGAAAGGATTTGGGACAGTCATAGAAGAGTTGAAACAGCGTATCCTAGCAGTAGTAGGTAAGCTTTCCAGATATAAGAAAAGAACAGATCAGTATCAACAGAATAGATTATTTGAAATAGACCAGAGAAATTTAATAACCAAATAAACAGTGGAGAAGAAAGTACTGAAGATAGATGAGAAACCTAATGCAGAAGAAGCTAGAAAGTTCTAGAGTAATATTTGGGATAGGCCAGTCTATCATAATGGAGATGCAGTATGGTTAAAGAAAGTGATAGAAGAAGTAGTGAGTGAGTAGCAGCCAGCTCAGTATTAAGAAAGGAAAAGGAGGCAAGGAAAAAATTAACCATTTGCTCTACATGGATGATCTGAAGCTTTTTAGTAAGAATGAAAAGAGATAGGTTCCTTAATAGAGAAAAACTCTTCGGCAAAGATATAGGCAAGGAATTTGGCATAGATAAGTGTGAAAAGGGGACAGGTAGTCAACAGTGAAGGCATCTAATTTCCAAATGGTCAGACATTAAAATCACTGAAAGAAGGAGAAACTTATAAGTATCTAGGAGTATTAGAATCTGACCGAGTTCATAAGAAGTGTGAGGAAGCTAATGAAGTCGAAATTAAATGGTCCGAATCTAGTGACGATTGTAACTACTTGGGCAGTATCATTACTTAGGTAGTCAGCAACGTTTGTAGATTGGACAAAAACTGAATTAGCAAAACTAGACAGAAGAACTAGGAAGGAATTCAATATGAATGGAAGACTCCACCCAAGGACAGAAGTAACAAGATTATACTTACTTAGAAAGGAAGGTGAAAGAAGGTTGATATCAGTAGATGACTGCGTGGAGTTAGCTAGAGTAGATATAGACTCCTATGTAAGTAATAGTGAAGAAAATTTATTAAGAGCTACTAGAGTCACAGCAAGCCATAGGGAAACCCAAAATCCAAACGAAGTTAAAAACCAGAAAAAGAACAAAAGTTATCTGACTGGCAAGAGAAGGCTTTGCATGGTAGATTCCCTAAGATAGTTGCAGCAAATAGTAGTAGTGAGACATGGCTATGGTTGCAGAAAGGAAGGAAGAAAAGAGAGACAGAAAGTGTGTTAGTAGCAGCACAAGATCAAGCATTAAGGACTAATTGGATAAACGCCAAGATAGACAAAAACCAAGTAGATTCCCAATGCAGGCTGTGCAAATCAAAGAGGAAAATGTTACTCATATAGTAAGTGAATGTAGATGCTGGTACAGAAAGAATACAATAAAAGACAGGACAACCAAGGGAGAATAATCCCCTAGGAGTTATGTAGAAAGCTAGAATTTGACCATGCTGATAAATGGTATGAACATGAACCTAGTAAAGTATTAGAAAGTAAGAAATATAAGATGTGTGGGACTTTAACATTCAGACTGACAGAATAATAGAAGCTAGAAGGCCTGATTTAGTAGTAGTAGTAGTAGTAGTAGTAGTAGTAGTAGTAGTAGTAGTAGTAGTAGTAGTAGAAAAAGAGAATAGAAAGTGCCAGATAATTGACTTCGCAATCCCAAATGATGAAAAATTCCAAATGAAAAGTATAGAAAAAATAGCAAAGTACCAGGATCTGGCCATTGAATTGCAGACTGTGGAAAGTGCGGATAAAATGTATCCCAGTAATTATAGATGCATTTCCCTAAAGATTTGAACAAATAGAGAGAGGGAAAAGGCATAAAACCCAGTTTAGTACAACTCCAGAAGACAGTATTTTTAGAGTCAGCTAGGATACTTTGAAGGGTTCTTGGCATCTAAGATTACTTGTTGTAGCCTGATGTTAGGAATTTTTTTCCAACAGTCTAAGTTTCTAACAGTATGTAGAAGAAGAAGAAGAAGAAGAAGAAGAAGAAGAAGAAGAAGAAGAAGAAGAAGAAGAAGAAGAAGAAGAAGAAGAAGAAGAAGAAGAAGAAGAAGAAGAACAACAACAACAACAACAAC
>NC_068991.1:29099153-29100699 GCF_001194135.2 Octopus bimaculoides
TCCTGATGCAGTACTAAAGAGCGGCTTTCATGGCTTCTGATCTTAATTGATTGGAAGTGTTATCATGTACATTGTTTTGTCTTGGTATAAAAAGATGGGTTACAGCAAATATTCTGCTCAATACCATAGAATTGCTTGTCAGTTATTTGACCTTAACCAGTTGAGAATGTCTCTTGGTGGCTGACGATATGCGTATCTCTGATTACGATCAGAAATGGTGTGGGAGCATCATAGCCAGGTGTTCAAAGTAATTCTTTGAGATTTGGATAATTCGCCTTTGGAAACATAGGTGTTTTGTTCAACATCCTTAAACAAACCTTATTCAGGAACCTTTTGGGAGGGATGGGCTACTCGACCTGGAGATAATTTTAACTGGGCCCCACTTGCAAGGTCATGGGCTGTTTATCTTGATATGAGATCACCATGTCGCAGACATACGGTTGCGATGTATGTGCCTGGTGTACCCTTATCAAACGGGTAGTCATGATGGGAATACTGGGCTTCGCATATTTTACCCCAGTGTCACTTAGATGGCATGCACTGCTCTCTCACTCAATAATAATAATAATAATAATAATAATAATGACGATGATGATGATGATGATGACGACGATGATTTCTTTATTAACTACAAGAGTTTCCATGAAAAAAAATATAGACAGCACAAGACAAAACAAAAATAACGTGTGTGTATGTGTGTATGTGTGTGAGTGCGTGTAGTTGTAAGGGTTTTTCGTGTAAACAAGACTAATATAATTTCTAAAAAACTGAGATCAACAATGTGTAATCCTCAATAGGGAAGAGACATTTGAGGGCTGCTCATGGAAAACCCCCATAAAATCCATGGGTACCTTGACTTTTGGGTCAGGTACCTTTTCTTTTTTTCTGCTTCCTTTCCTCTTTCCAACTATAGGAGTATGCTCAGGGCAGGCCCGTCCACTCGTACCATTCTCGCCACTTTCATCCACCTTTCGGCAAACTGACTAGAAGATAATACTTCCCTCTCTACCCTTACTTTCCTTTTCAAGTGAACCTCGAAGAAGTTCATCAGGGATTGGCCAAAGAGAAAAGTGTTTGTTTTCAGTCCCTTTAATCTCGTCCACCACACCACTTCTTTCACCATGGTGACCTGGCATATAAAAACAGCCTTTCCTTCTCGGTTAAAAGAAGGCGGATTCAGTTGATAGCCGGATCCGTCTCACATGCGACAGCAGGTGTTCGACAAAACCCCACAGATAAGCAATGCTCGGGCACTGGACGAGTGCATGCAGGACCGTCTCGTCGTCCTGCGAGCAGCTCGGACATGCTCGGCTGACGGCACCGCCGTGTCTGTATAGTTTATCTCGAACAGGCGAAGCTCCCCGGTAACACTGCCAGGCCAGAGATTTTTGGAAACTATACATTGGTCCCGGCCCAAAAGTTCTCCGGAAAAAAGCGACTAGCTTATCTTCGACGTCTAAGGTCTCCCCAAGAACGTCGTCGCATTTTTGCTCCACTAATTCTCTATAAAAAGCTAAAGTGAACGTTCCACCTATCGCACTGTCCG
>NC_068991.1:29101011-29102636 GCF_001194135.2 Octopus bimaculoides
CGGCATGCCCAGTCCACCACTCAGCGAGTGCTGACAGCAAATAGATCGCCTGACCATCGGGACGCGTCCCTTCCACAAGAAGCGGAAGAGTATACGTTCCAGCATAATTAGACGGTGGCCAGGACCAGGCACGACGGTCAAACGATAGTAGATGACGGACGCGATATACGCGTTAGCCACCTCTGCCCGACCTTTCAGGGATAGCTTTCTCTCGGCCCATTTCTGGGTGAGAGTAGTCACCTTGTTCGTTACCTCATCCCAGTTTTTGTCCATCTGGAGGTCCGAACCGAACCAGATCCCGAGCAATTTAACTAGTCCGTCCGTCCGTCCGTTCGTCCGTCCGTCCGTTCATCCGTCCAGCGCCCAACGACGCAGCTGGACGGCATGGACTTGTTTCTCCAAGTGCCGAGCCGCAAGCCTACTGGTTTTTCCTGGTTAATTGTCGCTCCTGAAACCGCCTCGTAGTCTCTGAGAGTGGTTCCGATTATTTCTATGTGTTTATGATCCGACACCACTACAGTGACCTCATCGACATATGCCGACATGCATCTACCATGTCCTAGGTTTCGAGATGCCTTCCAACGCTTCCAGTTTGTGTAGTAGTGGCTCGAGAGTCAGTACGTACAAGAGAGACGAGAGGGGACAATCTTGCCAGACGAAGCGCATGATGTTGAACGGCTCTGAGAGGTGACCGTTCACTCTGACCATTGAGCAGATCTTGCTGTGCATTGCTGCGATCCAGCCTCTAAATACAGGCCGCCAGGTATAGATGGTCGACGCTATCGAAAGCTTTAGACTGAACTAAATTGACCAGGGCCCCACCCATGCCAGGTCCTTTAGCCACGTTTTCGATGTTGTATTGCATGAGGTGGAGGTTGTCGTGGGTGGATCTTTTCGGGATGGCACATGTCCGTGCCTCCCCTACCAGATCCCCGACGAAAAACACCAGCCTCGTAGCTAATACCTTGGCCAAAAGTTTGAACTCTGCATTCAGCAGAGTTATGGGCCTAAAGTTGTCAAAACAATCCCCCTTGTTCAGGTCTTTTCTCAACAACGCCACCGCTACTTGGCTCACAAAACTAGGAATTCTCCCATTCTGTTGTCAGTTGCAGTAAACGTTTGCGAAGAGGTCACCGAACAAGTCTGGCATTTAAGCTTAAAGCTCGTAGGGTAGACCATCCAAACCAGGCGATTTACCCCTCGTACAGCTAGCCATTCCGTCCCGTATTTCAAAGGTTGTTATTGGCCTTTCGCAGCGCTTCACCTCCGTTGCCGAGAGCTGCGGCAACCCGTCGAGGTAGGACGGGAAATCCATCCTGCAACCCGGCTCACCTCTGCTTACACATACATGTATATATGATACTAGCAGTATAGCCCGGCTTTGCCCGGGATTAAGTTAGGATTATTAAGCTAATCAAGTTCTTTATTTCAACCAAACTAAGAAACATCGACGTCAAATTTGGTCGAAATCCGTTGAAATTAGTAAACTTTTGGCTGAAAATGAGTTGCTGACAACTTGATTGGGTAATCTCATAAGGAATCGGTTTATCGAGTTTTTCCACTCATCGATTTTATTTTTCGTTTTTGGAGAACTTCAAGCATTCAAAGATCCCATGAGTCCTAAG
>NC_068991.1:29107330-29110413 GCF_001194135.2 Octopus bimaculoides
TAATTGAGATTCACTTGAATTTGGTCACTTAAGTTGAAGTATCAAATCAGTAAGATATTATCTAGAAAATAGATAGTAATAGTGTAGGATGTTTGCTTTTTAAAACAGTCGCTATTCAGAACGTAAGTTTGTAATCAGTACGGTCGACCTTGATAAGACGAGTAGCCTAGGACCCGAGTACTAGAAGTAAAATATATCGTTCCGGCACTTAAGGCTTACACGAACCGGGTCACCAGTTTAGATAAGCAGAAGTTGACAAGGGGTGTCGTCAACAACAGGTGGTGGGCGGCTCTCGAAAGGGAGATTAGAATAATATCGATAGGTTTTAGCAAAGAAATAGTGTTAACAAAAATTTGAAATGAGGAGGGGTTAGTAGCTAAACTAAATGAGGCTATTTGTAGTGTCATTGCAACGGAAGTGCTAGCAGCGAGAAAGGCATTAGACCAGTTCTTCAACGCAAAACATGAAGGTTGCATTCTCGGAGCTAAGGCGCGTGCTCTAAGAAACGAGAGGATCAAAGTTCTTCAATGGGCCCGCGTGGCGGAGCCGTAGCGTGGTAACAAAACAACAATTCGGTCTTTGACGTACCGAGACGGACAGGAGCTGAGTGATTCCAGGCAGATGTGTGAGGCTTTTCGCCAGAACTTTGCTCGGTTGTTGTGGTGGAGCGGAGATGGTGGCATACTTTAGTTCCTACTTCAATGGATTGCCGCGTCTCTCGACGGCCGTCACTGAGCACTGTGAGAGGCAAATAACTTCAGCCGAAATTCAGAAGGCCATTGTCGGTTGCAGGAAGCACAAGTCAACAAGTTTAGATGGTCTGCCCTATGAACTTTACATTAATATGCCAGACTTGTTCTCTGATCTTCTCGAGGCGCTCTTCTGCAACTGGCAGCAGAATGGGAGCATTCCGAGTTCTGTGAACCGGGGCGTAGTGACGCTGATACGGAAATACGAAACAAGAGGGGCACATTAGTTAATTTCAGGCACATAACTCTACTTAACACAGAGTTTAAGATTTTGGCCAAGGTATTAGCAAAGGCGTTTGACACAGGAGAGTTCCGTTGGCGTATGCGGACGACATCACCGTCATGGTGTCGGAGACCTCAAAACTCGGGGTGGTTGGCATATCATTGGAACAATATGAAAAGTTGACAGGAGCAAAACTTAACCCGGGAAAGTCGGTGGGCTTGCAACTCGGCACCTGGAGAGGCAAGTCCATGCCGTCCAACAACGTCGTTGGGTGCTGGACGGACGGACCGGTAAAGTTGTTTGTGTTTGGTTCGTACCAGACCTCCAGGTGGATAAGAATTGGGAGAAAGTGACACGTAGGGTTGCCAGTATCACCCAGAAATGGGCTGGGAGGAATCTATCACTGAAAGGTCGAGCGGAGATGGTGAATGCGTACATCGCGTCCGTCATTTACTACCGCTTGACCGTCGTGCCTTGCCTCCGATCGCGCCTTGGCAAGTTAGATCGCCTCCTCTTCAAATTCCTTTGGAGGGGACAGGTTCCATTGGTGAGGTGGTCCATCTGCTACCAACACCCTCTACGCATGCCATGGATAATGATGCGCAGACATGCGTTGAAGCTGTCGCATCTCCAGATATTGTGCCTAAACGGTGAACAGGTGTAGTCGCTGTTTGTTAATCAGGCTTTTCCACAGCTCGTATCATTGATTGAGTTGCAGTTCTAGGTCAAGAAGAGACCGAGGAGGGGTGACTGGCATCTGGAATGTTTCCAGGCACTCACCGCCCTCTACCAGGCGAGCAATGCGATCTGTGGAACATCCATTCTTCAGCTCTATAGAGGGTTTAGTGGAGGGAAAGAGTGAGACGCATTTGAAGAGACGCTAGGCGTTGACGAAATCAAACTAACCGGTCTGTTTAGGAGGACTTTTGAGCCGGGAACAATGGATAACTTCCAGAAATACCTAGCTTGGCACTTCTACCGTTGGGCACTGCCAGTTCGAGATAAACTCTACAGACACGGACGTGCTGTTAGACGGGCCTGTCCGAGATGCTCGCAGAGCACGAAACGTTTCTGCATGCACTCGTCCAGTGTCCTTGTATTACTGACGATTGGAGTTATGTTGAACAGCTGTTATCACGTGTTGGGGATCCGGCTATCGGAGGAGTCTACAATGGAGATCGATCTGCCGCTTTCCATCGGCCCGGAAGGGTAGGCAATTTTCCTCTGTCTGATAGCAGTAGCGAAAGAGATTGCATGGTGGACTAGGTTGAAAGGACTGAAGACAAACACTTTTCTCTTCGGCCAATCCCTCATAAACTTCTTCAAATATCACTTGGCTAGGAAGATGAGGGTGGAGAGAGAAGTGCTGCCTCCCAGTATATTTGCTAAAAGGTGGGTGAATGTGGCGAAAATGGCACATGTGAGTGGGCCTACTCTAATAATGCACCTGTAGGCTAGTGAATTTGAGAGGGAGAAGAGTGCTCTTCCCAAATGCTCTCGAAGTGTCGAGTGGTTCAGAATTGGTGGGGTACCTGAGCCAACTCTAGGTGGTTATTCCCCTCCCATTGGGGATCTTTCATTGTTATATTCTTTTGTTGGATATCAATTGTTTTAATTGTGTACTCGTTGTTTTGTGTAACAAACTCGTTGTTTTAATTGTTATTGTTTTAATTGTGTACTCGTTGTTTTGTGTAAAATCCTCACTATCCATGTTTACTGTATCGCCTCCTATATGTCGGCCCTTGTGTCTAATAAATGAAATAAATGAAATTAATTATTATTGTTATTATTATTATTATTATTATTATTATTATTATTATTATTATTATTGTTCAGTAGCTTTATTTTTATAACGTGCTTTCACTTCACTACCGTGCGCAGCTCTGTGCGCCTTGGGTATGTGCTGTGGTTTGCTGTGGTGCTCTTATGTTTACTGTATTGAAAGTGTTTTGCGTAGAATGTGTGCAGTACCCAGTAGTGCAATTTTCTGTATGTTATATATATTTGTAAGTCCTGGTGTTTTTGTTATGTATTTGTCTGAATATTTTTTTTATTATACCTAAGGCACCTACTATGATAGGAATTGTTTCTGTTTTTAGATTCCACATTCG
>NC_068991.1:29112092-29113701 GCF_001194135.2 Octopus bimaculoides
ATGAGCCCTTGCAGCATCCCTTCTGCTCTTCTGGAAACAGGTTGTTATTTTCCAGGTGTTTACTCACTCTCTGTGATATTATTGCAGTAAAGGCTTTGTAGATCGTATTATTATTATTATTATTATTATTATTATTATTATTATTATTATTATTATTATTATTATTATTATTAAGGTGGTGAGCTGGCAGAATCGTTAGCACGCCGGACGAAATGCTTTGCGATATTTCGTCAGCCGCTACGTTCTGGATTCAAATTCCGTTATCATCATTATATAAGGTGGCGAGACAAAGTGCTTAACGGTATCTCTTTCGACTTAACGTTCTGAGTTCAAATATCGCCGAGAACAAATTTACCTTTCATCCTTTGGGGTCGATAACATAAGTGTCTGTTGACTACTGGGGTTGATGTAAACGACTATCCTGCCCCACTACCCCAACCACCAAAATTCAGGCCTTGCGCTTATAGCAGCAAGGGTTGTTGGTTTTTATTATTATCATTATTATTATTATTATTATTATTATTATTATTATTATTATTATTATTATTATTATTATTATTATTATTATTAGACAGAATTGTTAGCACTTTGACTAACCAAAATGCTTAGTGATATTTCTTCCGACTCTTTATGTTCAAATGCTGCCGAAGTCGACTTTGCCTTTCATCATTTTGGGGTGTATGAAGTAAAAATTAAATACTTAATGTAATCGACTTCCCTTTCCCCTCAAACTTACTGTCGTTGTCCCAAATTTAGAAGCCTGCTATTATCATAATTTATTTGCATAATTTGCTGTCTTATCTGGGTCGATGTGTGATAATGAAAGGCTGGCTGAAACCGGACCTTGATGTGAATACACATATCTTAACCATGTATATCTAAATTGTGAATGTATTTGGTGAATGAAGTTACGTGACTTAGTGGTTAGGACGTCACACCCACGCTTATAAGATCATATTTTAGATTTCCAAACCGGCAGTGACTTGTGTTCGTCAGCAAAACACTTCATTTCACGTTGCTCCAGTTCACTCAGCCGCACAGCTGTAAAATGGAAACTTTGTGACAGATTGGTGCTCCATTCAGGCGAAATGTTGGCCAGCCTGCCAAGCTAAAATAGTGGTATCATTTGAAAACTAAAACACAACGAATCGGATTGTGATCAGCGCTGTATAGCAATATCCGAAACTATATATATATATACACGCATGCTGAAAAAACTTTGATAAAAAAATTTTAGATCAAAGATGTCACAGAAAAAGGAATATGATCTTGATGGTCTCTGTATTGATTTGAAACAATTTGGTAAATTTCAAATTCTTCAAACATTTCTAATATCGTGGCCTACGGTGGTGGAAAGTTTTTCATTGCTACAAATGGTCTTCCTGGGTAAGTAGTGATTTATAAGTCTTGTTTATTTAAATTTAGCTTTTAATTTTGATGTCAGAAATATTTTGTCCAAGAAGGATGGCAATTTGTGGTTGAGGCAGCTGATAGCAGAGTTGTTCTTGTTTTGCCACGATTCAGCCTTTTCCAAGTATGCTCAATGATGTTCCATCCATGGACTTCCTTTTGTGTTTTTATAATAATATATTTAATATTGGGTTTTGCA
>NC_068991.1:29113788-29116128 GCF_001194135.2 Octopus bimaculoides
CTCATACTTACTTTCTTCTCGCCCCTACCGCTATGCTCTAGGGTTACAATATTGTTAGTGGTACTATGACCTCGTAGAAACAAGTTGAAGCAGTCGGTATTTTAAGAGACTATTGGGCGGTGATTTTTAGATACGGTTGTTTGGTTATTTTGCGGGATGAGAAGGGTGGTGGCACTTGGAAACCATTTGGATACGTTTAACGTGCCCTTGATACTCTTCTCCAAAAGTCGTATTGAATCTCGCCGATAGAAGTTGAGATTTTTTTAAACCAATATCCTGAAATAAGTCCTGGGCCTGAGAATGTCCTATTTAGTATCTTTTACGCAATTGTTTCTAACACTGCACTGTCGATTTCGAAGAGGTTTTGTTTAACATGTTTTCAATATCCCTGTTCTAATTCATCTATCCATTCAATTTTTCTGTTGAATTCATCATTCCTTTCTCAAATTGACTCCAGTTACTTCCCATTTGTTCTGCTGATGGGATGTTTCTTACCGATATTTTATTTTTTGAAGTTACGATAGACTGATTTGGGGTCTCGAACAACCTATTCAGAATTTATATTTCAATTTCTCAGCTGTTGCTGCTAGTTCTTGTTTTGGCTGATGGAGTTTGGAATTCAAGGTTTAGCTTTTGATTCCCCAGTCTGCTTTCCTAGTTTATCTTTTAACTGTTCCTGGTGTTTCGTGATTTTGTTGATCGTGTTGCACTTCATAACGACAGTAAATTGCGAGACAGTTATTCGAAGAAACAGAATTTAATTTTCAGCTAGGCACTGAATGTTTGCCTTTATTGTGCAGGCCCGCCCCTTGTGTTAGGCAAGCAATCTTATTGCTGACATATATAGTCTCCTACGTGGGTTCTGATTCAGTATAATTTAGATAATTATTTCATTTATTACTTCCCGTTCTATTTTAGAAGGCTCTTTTTTGTGTCCATTTTAAAAGGTCTGTTACTAGAGTTAATGTCTCGAACCTGCTGCAGTATATTTTCCTACCCCACTTTCAGAGAATTAAATGTATTTTGGTATTCCTTGTTCGAGAAAGTTATTATTTGATTGCTTTTGTTTTCTAGCAGTTAGACTATTTCGCTGAGACTGAACAATGCTGTTGGTGGTGATAAGGGATGTTGTTGCTGTTGCATGTTCTCTGAATGTCTGTTGTGGGAGAAGCAGGTTGATTACTATTATTGTCCAGCCTAATTCTTCCCCGTTGATGTTACTGTTGTCGTTTTTTTTATAATAATACTAGTAATAATAATAACAACAACAAAAATAATTATACAAATAAAAATAATAACTATACCCATAAACGAATTAGTCTACACTTTTTACATAAAAACATAGTGGTATAACCCTTCACGAGTTACAAATATCGTTACGCATCTAGCAAGGACATTTTTCAAGATATTAAGAAAGCACTTTCCGCCTAGTAGATTGAGTAGAATCTTTAAGAAACACATGATTAAGATCGCTTTTGCTAACCCAACTAATCTAACTGATTATATTGCAGCTGTTAATCGTTTCAGAGTTAATAAAAAATCTCCCGGTATTAGTAATAGCATTAACCTTAAGAGGGATGCAGCCCAAATCTACTTTATTTGTTCACACTCAACATATTAAGCATGTAGTAGTTCGTGTGAAATTGCTTTGACTGAAACTGAATTCATCGACGATTTGCGTGTAGCTGCTATACCTACTACTGTACTACCTAACTCTGCCTTGATACGGAACTACAAAAACAACAACAATAACAATAATTATTATTATGTTAATAATAATAATAATTGAAACAAAGAACATCACACAAACAAATAATCTTATCAAGGCTGCTAGTAAGTCTGTGGCAGAAACGATGGAAATGAGAACTACTGAGAACAGAACGGCGACGGATAGGAGAAGAAATAAACAACCGTGGTGGAAAAGGAGAAGTTTTAAAGATTAAAACTCCTAGAACAGTGTAGTGTCAATACTTGCTAGGAAAAGAAATGGAGAACTTAAGAATGAATGGAAATTTGAAAAAGTTCGGAAGAAGTATGATGTAGGTACAAAAGGCTTGAATGTCATAATTGAAGAAGTGAAACAGCGCATATATGCAAAAAAAAAAAAAAGAAAAAGCCAAGCTATATTTGAACGACAAATTTAGCAATACCGGCAAAACAAATTGTTTAGAACCGACCAAAAAAGATTTTACTATGAGATTAATGATGATAAAAAACCTGAAATATTAGTTCCTAATGCTGATGAAAGTCGACTTTTCTGGGGTAAGATATGGAGCAAGCAAGACAGTATTAGAAATATGAGTAAAAAGATAAGCAATTGGAAAACAGTAGGACCTGATG
>NC_068991.1:29116138-29122513 GCF_001194135.2 Octopus bimaculoides
CGGCAAAACAAATTGTTTAGAACCGACCAAAAAAGATTTTACTATGAGATTAATGATGATAAAAAACCTGAAATATTAGTTCCTAATGCTGATGAAAGTCGACTTTTCTGGGGTAAGATATGGAGCAAGCAAGACAGTATTAGAAATATGAGTAAAAAGATAAGCAATTGGAAAACAGTAGGACCTGATGGTGTACAGGGATATTGGATGAAAAAGGTTCAGGAGTTGCCATAAATTGATCGCAGAGCAATTTAATACATTGATCAATAGAGAAGAAATCCCGGGCTGGTTGACAAAAGGACGAACGGTTTTGTACCTGAAGGATGCTACTGACAATTACAAACCAATTTCCTGCCTCCTATTAATGTGGAAGTACTATCAGGAGGAATTGTAGAACTGTATAAACTTCTTAATGAGAACGATATATTACCGACGGAACAAATAGACTGTAGAAGGAGATGCAGAGGCTGTTTGAGAACATTTATCATTCCTTGCTGCAGTTCCACTCGTGAGGGCCAATGTATTCTCTTGTAATGATCATCATCAGCTCTGCTGTCTCATAAGCAAAGGAAACATGAATACTTTGTGTATCCCCCTCGCAAGCCAAGCAAGAAAGCAAGCATCTTGAAATCACCACAAACATCCCACTTGAACTCAGCGGCTCGTATTGTCGACCTGTCGGCTCGTATTGTCGACCTGTAGAAAATTGTCACCTGCATTCTTCAAGGATTCTAAGAAAGATTATTGAAATTTGAGGAAACTTTTTCTCACCAAATCTCTAGGTAACATCTCTGCTAAATAAATTAGGTTTAATAGCTTTGTTGTATTTTTTGTAAGTTTCACACGAGATAGTTTGATGGAAGTGGGACAAGTAGATTACACCAACCCCGGTAATTGACAGGTACTTCATTTTATCGACTCCGAAAACATGAAACGCAAAGTTGACCTCGGAGGGATTTGAACTTAAAATGTAAGGAGACTGAAAAAATACCACAAAGTATGTTTTTTTCTCCGGCGCACTAATGATTCTGCCTGCTCGCTGTCCTAATACTTTCTGATCTCGACACAAGACCGGCAGTTATGTAAGCAGGAAGTTAGTTGATTACATCGATCCCAGTACTTGACTGGTACTTTATTTTATCGATCTCGAAAGAATGGAAGACCAAGTAAACTTCGGCGGTATGTGAAGTCAGAATGTAACGTGCAGCAACGGAATAAAACATAGCATTTTGTCCGACGGTCAAGATATTCTGCAAGGAAGACAACATTACACGCAGTCAAAACATGTTTAGTGTTTGACACATCCGCACTCCAAATAACACTTTCAATATCATATCTTTAATAACACAAAACACACTATGAAATTATCACTCAATGAAATAATACGATACATTCCCTTATGTAATCTCTACCAGCTCACAGCTCACATTCAACTCAACTGCTATCCAATAATAGTACACACCCCACTCAGTACATACTCTACAATTTTCATTCCAACACCTTCTTTTCTTTTTTAGTTCTTTATCTCACATTGCAAAATCCACTGCATAAACTCTTTAATTAATCTTCCTTTTTATAAGCATTAATCTCCAAATATCCAACTGAACGGAGGCTACTTCAATTTTTACATTACGAGAAGACAGACGGCGGTTAACTAATAAAATAATCTTTTAAAAAGAGAAATAAATTAAATTTTCTGGTTCGGATCCAGTCTATTATTCTGTACACATCCAGGAATAGAATACTTTGTGATGATTGGAGGCGAAACTGATGAAAACGCAGTAGTTTCATATTTAAAGATGGGGTTAATAATCTGAGAAAATTATAAGACAACTTATCTCAGAAATTTTGACATCAAATAAAAGGAACTTTGAGTTTATGAAATAGCATTTTCTTTTCAGGTTATACTCCAGATCATCAGTGCAAGGATCTCTCAGAGGAACAGCTGTCCATATACAACGTGACGTCATACGATGACATCAATTATGAGAAGTGTCACATTAACATATTTCGTGGCTTGAAAAATGTTACGGATGAACTCTCCTGTATTAATGGACACAACTACTCAGCAAATAAAGATATCTCTTTTGTGATAGAGGTAAGAATGTTAATATTTTAGATCTTATTTAACCTACACCTCTCTTCCTCTCTGTTTCACTAACACATCCGCTTTCAGATATATCTTTGAACAGTTAAACTGATATACGATATTGAAAGAGAATTGCTTTTGCTGTCTAGCGACCAGTCAACCCTGATCGAGAATTTCTATGCTTAAATCATTCTCATCATGATCAATCAGACCTTTACTCAAACGTAGTTTATCTAGGAATAGGGTTATCCAATAGTTAATATAGTTATATAGGAATATAATTATAGTTATCCCTTCATATTTTTAAAACGGTATAGTGTGATTTGGGGGAGATTAGTCTGCTATTTCTAACAAATCATTAGATTACAGAGAGGGTCCGTCGTTAGCTTTGTCATACTAAAGGAGTTTCCTGTAATTTTTCCCCATGTGGAAAGGTCCTTAAACTACCGGAATACGAGGTTGGTCATATCCTCCGGTCCACACTGCTGATACTTTCATTCTTCTATGGAACTTAATTCTTGTAAGGGAAATATCCTAAGACCAGCACAATTTAATTTTCACGAATGAACAACCCAAGTAAGCACTTATGGCCTTTTGGTTATGAAGTTTCTATTGTTAGCTTGGATACTGAGTTCGATTCAACTACAAACTGGTCTGGTGAATTGTTTCGGCTTGGCTAATAATTGAGTAGAAGTAGGTTTGCTCTAACTTTAAGGAAACCAATCGTCATCATCATCATCATCATCGTCATCATCATCATCATCATCATCATCATCATCATCATCATCATCATCATCATCATCATCATCATCATCATCATCATCATATAATTACATATATAGACACAACAGAAGTAAATAGACAATCGTTTAAATTATTTAAATATGAAATTATAATTTCAGATTATTTATTGATTATTATAAGGTGAATATCTAATATTTAGTAGACATGCCCCTTGCATTTTTCAATGCAAGGACCCTATTAGGCATGCTACTTACTGATCAGATGACGAATATTCTCTTGAGGAATATCTTGCCAAGTTTCATGGGGTAATCCCAAAAGATCTCGCTTTGAGGATGTTTTCTTGTTCTTTTTATGAAGTGCCCTGTCCTTTATGACCAAGAGGTATCCAATTCATATCTCTTGACAGGCTTGGAAGCCTTTTAGTGCCACTGTCTTCCAAGCAATCTTGGGTCTCTTTAGCCGTGTGACAAGGAACCCTATCTTCTACAAATAGTCTTCTGTAATCATTTCAGCACTAGAGAAGACTGGAAGGAGTCCTTTCTGCACATATTTATCTGAGTCTATGTTCCCCTCACACTCCACCAGCTCTGATCGACCATTGCTCCAAATTTCTCTCCAAACCATCACAGAATAGCTACCGTATTTCATAGTTTGCTGTAATCTTTTCACGTCAAATTGTTCATCACAGAGTCTCCAGACCCGTACGCGATCACTGTCAGAAAATACAGCAAATCTGGATTCATTAGAGAATATGACAGTGTCCCAAAATGCTAGTGACCTCTCCACCATCTCACTGGACCAATCTTTTCTCCGCTTGATATTGGCGGGTCGAAGAAATGGCTTCCTTCTTGCTGCTCTACCACAGTAGCCAAATTTGTAGAAATATCTGACATCTGTTCTGAGACTGACATCAATTTGTTCTGTTATATCAAATTCCTTGCAACGAGGATTATCCTACACATTTTTCTTAACAAAGCCAGGGTCATACCTGAATGCGCTACTCCATCTGGGTGAGGTTGTGTGGATTCCATTCTCTCTCTGGTGAATAGCACAATAGCTCTATTAACTGTAGAATGCGGAATCCCAAGGTATTCTGCGATTTAACATTAAGTCCACCTTCAGATTGACCCAAAATAAGGCCTCTTTGAAATTCGGACAGTTTCAAGGCTTCTTTTTACGTGGCATGATTAAACGGTCATATATTGAACCTGAAACATAAGAATATCAATTAGCAAAATTTTTAAGATGAAATAAACATAAAATGATGTTTTATAGAGCATTTATTTACTTCTGTCATATTGTCAAGAACACTAAGTTTGTTAAATATCCCCTCAGAGTGAATAGACACCTGTTAAAAGTGAAGGCTTTTGTATGTGAACTAAGAAATAAGAGCAGCACGGGAATTATTGTGCCTTCGGACAAAACTAGTAATTTCTATCTTATGGATATTTATAAATATCATGAATTAAAGGAAAATGAAATTACTAGTAATTATAAAGTAGTAGGTAAGAATGTATTAAAAGAATTATATGTAATGTTGTTCTAGCCGACAGAACTGAACTTTTTGTACCAAGAAGGCCCAGAATTGTTTTGAAAGATCATAAGGAAAATTTCGTCTCCAACTCTAAAGTTAAATTAATTTGCCCAGGAAGTTCTGACCTGGGTAGATTAAGTAAAATTATTCTAGACAAGTATATTTCCAACCTTAAGGAAATATTAAAATTAGATCTCTGGTCCAATACCCAGGAAGACATTAATTGGTTTGATAAATTAGATAATAAAAGTAGAAGTAAATTCATTCAATTAAATATTAATAATTATTCTTCTACAATTAATCTCATTGTGCTAAATAGTGCACTTATGGTTGGTAGTAAAAATTCTAACCTAAGTTTAAGAGAAATTAAAGTTATTTGAAAGCTAGGAAGTCTATCATTCTATTTGATAAGAAGTGCTGGCCCAGAAAAAATACTATTGATTGTTTTGACATAGCCATGGGCTCAGCTGATTCTGCCCAAGTTACAGACTTAATAGGCATTTACATACTATATCATTTCCATAATGAATTCCCAGAAATTAAAGGTGGTCTCTATTTTTGATCAACAGTAAATCCAATAGAAAAATAAACCCATATATGAAAACTTCCATAATTTCTTTAAAAGAGTTGGTTTATCTATCTCTAAAGAAAATGAACAGGATTCAGTTAATTATCTGGATTTAAATCTGAACCTATACAGTCCGTATCATAAACCCAACAATATTTTAAAACCATCCTAAAGCTATCATCATCCTAGAGCTATAACTCTGGTTAATAACATTTCCAGACGTGTTTCCTATTTATCCTCTAATGAGGAAATCTTTAAGAATAAAGCCGAATATTATAATGATGCCCTTAAAAAGCAGGATACTGAATAGAATAGTATATTGTAATAAGAATGGGAACTACAAAAATCTTATTATAATAATGGAAAACTGATTGACAACGAAGTGGGTGACTCTAATAGTAGAAAAGTATGCAATTTATTTGCAAATAGTAATGATTTGATTAACAATAGTAATAATATTAATAAGAACAAGTGTAGTAAATAAAACCTGAATAAAAATAAATATTTAAATAACCTTAGGTTTAATGATAATAAATACACGCCACATGCCAACCCAAATACACCTAACGATGTTAAGTATAATGAAGATAATTATATTTGGTTTATCATTCCTTACGCACGACAAATATAAACGAAACTGTTTAAGCTATTCTACAGATCTATATCTAAGCACTTTAATAAAGAACATAAAGATTATAAAATAACAAATAATAAAAGGATTAAAATAGGTTTTTCAGTATCTAAAAATTTGTTTAGAATTATCTCCTCCTTTAATAATAAAAGTTTAGACAATTTTTATAATAAAAGAAAGAATAATAACAATATTACAGAGAATGATCTAGCTAGAAGCTGTGCTTGCAGACATAATGATACATGTTTATTTAATAATTATTGTTTAAAGAACAATATTGTATATAGAAGTACAGTGGATTCGGAACGAAGAAATTATTTTTACATAGGGATTACGGAAACTTTTTATTAAAAAATGGATAGCAAACCATGAATACACCTTTAGGAATAGAGATAGGTTTAACAGTACTAGTCTAAGTAAACTATTTTGGGAATTGAAGGATAGTAAGTAATTAATGAGTTAGATGCAACATATGTTATAGATGAATTATATTAGATATTAACATCTGAGAGGAAATGGATTATTGAAAGACGTGAAAGTGTTCTATCTTGTACACATTATTCTACATACGTGTTTAGCAAATTTTATTAAGTGTGTATATTTGTACTCGTATGTATCCATTTATAAGTGTACATATATGTGTATACATGAATAACTATATATTTGTGTATATGCATATATACGCATATATGCATATATGCATATACGCATATATGAATATATATATTTTCGTGTGTATACATGTATATGTATATATATATATATATTCATATGAAGAGGTGTACGCGTCTATCCATATATATATATAT
>NC_068991.1:29127161-29128628 GCF_001194135.2 Octopus bimaculoides
ACACACAAACACACATGCACACACACACACTCACATCACGCATGCACACACACACCCACATACACCCACACGCACACACATACATATGCGCACACCCACATGTACACAAACGCACACACACATACACACGCACAGGACTGCACAGATACCTAACCCCCACAACCCCACGCACACACAGACACACACCTATATACACGCACACACACACACACACACATAGACGTACACACGTACACACAACCACACACATACATACACGAGCACACGCGCATACACGCAACAAAACGCACACATAACTCGACACACATCTCCATGTTAACACGCACATATACACACGCGCGCACATACACACATGCACACACGTACATACACACGAACACATATAAACACGCACATACACACACGCACACACACATATACATACGTACATACACATACATACACACTCGCACATGTACACACACACAACACACTCATACAGACACGCACACAATTACACACATAGGCACAAACATACACGCACACACGCACGTAAGCACACGTACGCACGCATATATACGCAAGAACGCACACATACCCCTACACAAACGTCACACACAACCTCTCACACACGCATACGCAAACTCGCATACATACACACATACATATACATACACACACAATATATACATACACGCACACACATACACATACGCATACACATAAAACCGCACATACACACACGCACATACACACACGCACATACACACACATGCGCACACACATGCACACACACCTAACACTCACAACCCCACGAATACACGTATACACACCTGCATGCACACACATATATACACGCACACATGCGCAAAAATTCACACATATATCTCCCCATACAAACCCTCGTTCACATACACACGCACACACATGCACACACACACAAAATACACACGCACATACATATACACGCACATAACTCACACGCACACATATACATACTCACGCACACACATACACACACACGCACACGCAAATGAACCCACACATACCTACCACACACAATATACACTCGTACATATACACATCATACACACAAAACACACTCATACATACACGCACACAATTATACATACATGGACACACACACACGCACATACAAGCACACACACGCATACATACAGAGTAACTGACATTTACTCCACAGACACAACCCCCACACAACCTTACGCGTATACACATGCCCACATGTACACACACATAGATACATACACACACAGACATATACTACACACAAAACACACATACACACAACATATACATACACGCACACACACGTACTTCAAACTACCAGTTAAACACCTTTCTACTGACTATTCTCCTACGCACATGTGTAGGGAGACACACAACAGACAGCCACACCTACCAAAATTCTTACTATAAATTCCTCCTACAACCTTAAGGAACTACACACATACATAAACAGCCACA
>NC_068991.1:29128784-29129465 GCF_001194135.2 Octopus bimaculoides
TATAAATTCCTCCTACAACCTTAAGGAACTACACACATACATAAACAGCCACAACTACACACACACGCACTCACACACGCACATACACGTGCTATCATTACACACACACACACACACACAGATCTGCGCGCACGCACATACCCACACATACACACACATACCTCCTTCTCTTGCACTCTTCTGTCTTAGAAGGGACTTTTTCTTCACCCATTCCCTTCCGGTCATTTTAATATGTGATCGCTTGTACATCGTTTCCTTTCTCTGTCTTCCCTTCTTTGGACTTTTCTATAGTTCTGATGAAGAGCTCCGCTCGAAACGTGAAATCCTCTTTCTTTTCTTTCCTTTCCTGAGCGTCCAATAACACAGTACTTGTGCCACGTCATCGCGTTGTTGTCTTTTCTTGCTTGTTCTTGTTTGGATTGACTATATATATATATATATAATATAATATTAGGGACAAAATCCAAAATTACAGGTAAAAACTCAATTAAAATCAATTTATAAAAAATTAAAATTAAATTGAGCTTTATAGATAAAATATATATAATATATATAGTTTTAGGGAAAATAACCAAGTTTCAAGAACTCATCGATGAAAATCCACTATCACATATAGAAAAATTAATAATTAAAAGCACAATAAATGAGCATAATATAAAGTAAAGTAAATATCATAAGATA
>NC_068991.1:29131153-29131427 GCF_001194135.2 Octopus bimaculoides
ACACACATGTACTTACTTAAACATACATATAAAAACAAATACACTCATACACACATATAAATAAAGAATAGTATATATAAATACACACTCACCCTCCCATGCTCTCAAATATACATATTATATAGATACACATATACATACATATATATAAAAATACAAATATAAAATATACACTCATATATACACAGAAAAAACATGCATATACATATACACACACACACACACACACACACACACACATATATATATATATATATATATATATATATATATA
>NC_068991.1:29134231-29144871 GCF_001194135.2 Octopus bimaculoides
CACCACTACTGCAACCACAACCACAACCACAACTATCACCGCTATCTGCCTCTCTTGCTCTCTCTCTTGCTCTCTCTCTTGCTCTCTCTCTCTCTTGCTCTCTCTCTCTCTCTCTCTCTCTCTCTTGCTCTCTCTCTCCCTTTCTCTCAATATAATTACCTCCCCTATCTATCTCTCTCTATCTACCTTTCCTTTCAGCTAACTTCTTAACCACGTAATAAGTATTCCTTCCCCACCGGACGTTGTTAACACTTCTCTCCCTCTTTTTTCTCGTCATCTTTTCCTCTCGTTCTTCGCCTCTACATTCAGCTGACCATGCGACCAATTGGTCATACTTAGTGTATTAACATTAATCACTTTCTCTGCTTCTTCCTCTCTTCTTTCTTCACTCCTCCCTCTCTCTCCCTCTCCCTCCCTCTCATTCTACCTCTCACTCACTCCACCTTCACCTTTCTAACTAACTAATGTATAACGGGCGAACGAATAAGCAGATTATTATATAGATATTGAACATGGAGACATTCATCCTCGAGATTTATTTCCTCTCATTTTATAATTACAGCATATCTTTATGGTTGTTACGTTCCACACGTGTTTTCACAGCACAAAGTACGATCAGTTGCACATGAAAACCGAGCATAATTCTCTGTTTATTTTTTCTGCGTCCGTCAATTTGCTCAGTTTCAAAACTGAATAAAGTTAGTTGTTTGTTAGTTAGGGTTCAGTGGGAGGTAGGGGGTGTTTTGAAACTGAAATTTGATCTGTTTGTAAGCATTTTCCATAGCCAGGCTATTTCGTACATAAGAGGGTTGTATCTATCTATCTTCTCACCTTTCTTCTTGACTATTCGTGGGTCAAAGGGACATGTAACGTCAACTGTACAGCATGTGTGGTGCATTTTCCCCACCACCACTAGGTCCGGCTTGTTATGCTCTAGCACCTGGTCTGTCTGGTTTGAGAAATCCCAGAGGATATTGCTAGTCTCCCACTCCGCCACTCTGTGGTTTGTGCTCATTACCAAGTCTTGCCTCTATCAATCACCCACTTTTCGACTAGTTTCCAATGTAGCACCTTTGCTACCTGGTCGTGATGCCACAACTTGTGGTTTTGGGTAAGTCTAGGGCATTCGTTCGTGATATGGGCAATGGTTTCATCCACTCTGTTGCAGATGCGGCATAGCAGAGACACTTGCTCGTTTCTCAAGTTGACCCTCCAGTTCGTGGCCAAAGCTTGGTCCTGCACTGCCAGTATAGTGCTTTTGGTCTCTTTTTTTAGGGTTCCTCTCATCAGCCAATCCCACCTATTTTTTCCAGCAACTTCTGTTGTGGCTACATGGAATTGATTGTGTAGTCCCTTCTTGCGTAATTCTTTTTCACGTCCTGTTTCTTCCTTTGTTTTCCCTTTTTTCAATGCTCTCAATACTTTCTCATTCCTAACTGTCACTAGCAAGGTTTCCTTACTTTGGCCTTGGTATCTCATTAAGGTCTCAAGTTCGATACGCACGCAGTCTTCCACACTCATCAGTCCCCTTCCTCCATTTTCTCTCTTCATGTATAGGCGATCAGTATTTGCACGTGGATCATGGGCTCCATGCATGCATCGTTAGGAGCTTTCTTGACTTCCTGTCCATCTCCTTTAGCTCCTCCTATGTCCACTTCAGGATTCCAGCGCCATATCGAACTACTGCGGCTGCGCGCGAGTTTATTGCCGAAATTATCTTTTTGGTATTCAGCTTTGAAGCCAATATTTTTCTCACTCGTCGCAGGTACTCTCTTTTTTACCTTTTCCTTCATGTCGTGGTGTCTGAGTCCATCTGCCTCAAGTATTCCCAGGTATTTATAGCTGGATTGAGGTTGAATTGCCTTCATCATTTCACCACTTGTCAACCACATGCCTTCTGTCTTGGCAAGCTTTCTTCGTCTCATCACCATCATAGCACATTTTAAGAGTCCAAACTTCATCTTAATATCATTGGAGAAAATATGCACAGACTGGACTAAGCTGTCCAGTTCTGCCTCAGTTTTTCTTTTAATAGCTTCAGGCCGTCCATGAATTGCAAGTGGTTTAGATTTCTCATTGTTTTTCCCACATCAAGCCCCAACTTTGTTTTCTGTAGCATTTCACATAAGGGGATCATTCCCAGCGCGAATATCAGTAGGGACACACTGTCCCTTTCGAAGATTCCTCTCTTGGTTTTTCACCTCTACTAGTACTTGCTTCCCTGCTGTCAATTCCGTTCTTCAATATTTCATGCTGTTCCCTATAAGGCTTCTCATATTCTCTGCTACTTCATACATTTCCATTGTTCTTGTTAACCAGGTGTGTGGTATTATAACGTATGCTTTGCGATAGTCAACTCATGTCATGCCCAGGTTTGTATGTCATTTCTTACAGTTCCTGATTATTACATTATCAATTAAGAGCTGATCCTTCGTTCCCTGGCTCTTTTTTCGGCACCATTTCTGTTCAATGAGTAGCAGCTCACTTTTTTCCCAAGTATTTATACAGTTCACCGGCCAAAGCACCTGACATTAATTTCCACATTAGCGGAAGGTATGTTATTGGTCTAATGTTTGATGCAGCATTTCCCTTTTCAGGATCCTTGGCGCATAACAATGTCTTACCCTTTGTTATCCAGCTGGGTACAGCGCCTTCCTGCAAGCACTCATCTAGCTGTTGTGCTATCCTTTCACGAAGCCCTCTCAACTTCTTCATCCAATACCCTTGGCCCCCATCCGGTCCTGGGCTCATGCAATTTGGGAATTTTCTTAACTGGATGTACATTTACATATTTGACATAATTCCCTAAGCTCCTAACGCCATCCCACCCTACTATTATCATAGAGAATAGAGATTGTCTTGTTTTTAGTCCCCAGATTCTGGCTCTTTTTATTGCCAGACCTTATATTCAGAGACTTTCTTCAATTCTTTCAGAGATTTATAAAGTTAGAAACAATACATCTGTTATAATACACTTGTTCTCCTTAATCTTCCAAAATAAGTATTGGATTAGCTTTACTTTCCTTGTCTATATGATTTGGCATCTACCCGAGAATAGTTAGTTTGTATTTGCTTGAGATCATTTTTCATATGCTTTACGATTTCTTTCCTGGAGGTATTTCATAAATCTGATACAATTTGCTTGTGGAGGTACCTGTTTCTCCACAGAAATAGGGTAGGTGATTCTCTTCATCTCCTTCTCTCTGACAAACATGGCCCTTCCAGAATAGGCATTATAAATGCACGCGACCTGGGTTCAACTTGGAAACAGGGCCCCCTGCTCAGTGATCTCAGGTCAAAAAGTTTAGATGTAATGGCTATCAGTAACACGAGACTCTTCACTCGACAAGTTTTCTTCATGCCCTTTTTTTGGTGCATATGAGATTTACTTACTTATCTCCATGTCAACTGGAAATCGGGGGTGGTGTGGAACTACGACGTTGTTTCTGAAAGGTGTAGATCTCAAGATAATACAAATCTTCCTGGATCCAACGGGATAAGTTGGTGACCCTGAATGTGAACTGCGCGGGGTTGCTTTCCAATTCATAGCTGTTTATGCTCCAACAGGGGCAGAACAGCCGGATTTCTTTAGACACCTAGCAGTTTTCTTGGAAACGTCTCGACCATTAGTGTTAATGGGTGACTTGAACGCCATCTTAGATGCACATTTAGATTATGTGAGGCAAGCTGTTAGAAGAGGGGACGGTGAAAAGTTTGATAAACTTGCTCAGACATTTTCATCTGTCTGACGGGTACCGATTGATTTTCCCCAATGTGATAGTGAAAGCGTGGATAAACCGCATCAGGTCATCTAGGTCATATCTAGACAAGGTATTCTGTAGGCTAGTAGATAAGGATGGCATATGATGTCCACCTTTCAAAATCTACGGAGACTACAAATTTGTGATCTGCGCAGTCGACTTAGATAGACTTTATAGGCAGGGACCTGGTTACTGGACGCTGAACCCGTCACTCCCGGTGTACCAAAATTACAGAGACCGGATGAGAGAATTGAGTTAAGCAGGCGTTGATGGGGGCAATTATCAATAATAAATGGTGGTTTGCCCTGAAAAGGGCAATTAGGGTAGAATCTATTAGGTTTAGTAAGGCATTAGCGAAAGACAGAAAAAGAATAGAGGAGAACGTATTCAGATTCGTAGAAGAGACGCGTAGGAAAGGCATCGCAACTGACTAGCTGACGGTGAGATTAGCTCTGGACCAATTCTTCATCACTAAGCACAAAGGATACATTGTCAGAAATAAGGAGCGAGCTCTAAGAAGCTAGGGAACGAGAACCTCTCAAAGGCGTGTGTCTCAGGGGCGTAACATGACAAGAAATCCACAATTTGGTCACATGAAACTCAAACCCAAGCAGATGTGTGCGGCATTTCAGAAGCACTTTGATCAAATGTTTGGTACAAATAGCAGACTGGAACGCAGGATGGACGTCACCCTCCACCTGATGCGAAACATCATAGAGTGGATAAAGAAGTTGGTATTGGTGGTGGGAGGGGCGATCAATTTGGACCACTCAAAAGCCAATACTTGGAAGCCATTCTCATAATAGTCGGTTTTGGTCCCGTTTTCCGTGGCTGTGTTGCCACAATGTACAGCGACATCTACTCGAAAGTTTCAGTGGATGGTTACCTATTGAGACCGTTCAGCATAATGCGTTCGGTCCGTCAAGAGTGCCCCCTCTCGTCTGTTATGTATGTACTGGTTCTAGAGCCACTACTTCGGAAATTGGTGGCGTTGAGAGGCATCGTGACCGAACTAGGACGTGAGAGAACTGTGTCGGCATATGCAAACGACATAACCATCATAGAGTTGGACACAAGGTACATAAATCTGATCGGTACAGCTCTGAAAGAATGCGAATCTCTCACAGGAGCAAAACTTAAACAAGAAAAGTCAGTTGGCCTGCAGCTTGGCACCTAGAGAGGCAGCTTCATGCGTCCAATAACGTCATAGGACGCTGGACAGAGGTACTGGATAGATTTCTTATGATGTGATTTGGTCCGGATCTCCAGGTGGAAAATAACTGGAGTGAGGTGACGAGCAGGGTAGTCAATCTTGTCCAGAAATTGACCGGGAGAAACCTATCTCTAGAAGGTCGGACAGAGGTGGCGAATGCATACATCCCTTCCTTCATATATTATCAATTGACCGTCGTGCTTTGCCCCAATTCTGTAATCACTGTAATCACTCGTCTTTGTCTGTTTGTCGGTATGTTTGCAAAATTACTGGAAAACGGCTAAACAGATTTCCACCACATTTGGCAGAAATACTCATTGGGTGAGTGGCTCGAAATGATGAACATTTGCATTGATTATCTTTAAAAGAATTTTTTTTAAAAATCGGACTTACAGATTTCCCGATAAGCAAGTGATCATATTATTTTCTTGGCTTTCTTTTTCAAACGAATCGACCCTCGTCTGTATGTGTATAGAACATGCTGTACATATGTGCGTAGGCACGTGTGGGCACATACATACATACATACATACATAGGCTTGTGAATTTGTGTGTGCGTTTGTGTGTGTGTGTGTGTGTGTGTGTGTGTGTGTGTGTGTGTGTGTACAATGATGGATTCGAGGGTTTCATTTATTTACGACTTGATTTCTTAATTTTACTGGAGTATACACACCTATGATGGTGATACTTAACGAAAAACTAAAAAAATTGTGAAATCGAACTTAAAAATTTCCCGAAAAGCAAGCGGTCGTATTATTTTGTTCACTTTCTTTTTCATATGAATCGACTCTCGTCTGCGTGTATGTAGATAATGGTGTACCTATGTGCGTAGACATGTGAGGGTACATACATACACACATAAATACATAGATATGTGATTCTCCGTATGTGTACGCGCGTGTGTGTTTACAGTGATGGATTCGAGGGTTTCGTTTGTTTCTTAACTTCACCGGAGTATTAATATCTATAATGGAGTATGAATACCTATAAAAAAGTTAATTCAGTTGAATGAAAAAGCATGGGTAAGCAACGCATTGTAATCCACACTACTATAATTTACGAAAAAATTATCTACGCTCAGGATATGCATCACCCCTCCGATGCCGTTTTTTTTCATTATTATTATTATTTAAGGCGGTGAGCTGGCAGAATCCTTAGCGTGCTGGCTGAAATGCTTAGCAGTATTTCGTCCTTCGTTACGTTCTGAGTTCAAATTCCACCGAGGTTGACTTTGCCTTTCATCCTTTCGGGGTCGATAAATCAAGTACCAGTTGAGTACTGGGGTCGATGTAATCGACTATCCTCCTCCCTAAAATTTCAGGTCTTGCGCCAATAGTAGAAAGGGTTATTATTATTATTATTATTATTATTATTATTATTATTATTATTATTATTATTATTATTATTGTTATTATTATTATTAAGGCGACAAGCTGGCAGGATCGTTAGCACTCTGGTCAAAAGGCTTAGCGGTATTTCACCTGTCTTTACAATCTGAGTTCAAATTCCTCCAAGGTCGATTTTGCCTTTCAGCCTTTCGGGGTCGATAAATTAATTACCAGTTGAATACTGGGGTTGATGTTATCGCATAGTCCTCTCCCCAAAATGTGAGGCCTTGTGCTTCCAGTAAAAAGGATCATTATTATTAAGGTGGCGAGATAGCAAAATCGTTAGCACGCCTGGAAACAGCAGCTTTTTATCCGTCTTTACGTTCTAAGTTCAATTCCGCCGATGTCAAACTTTACCCTTCATCTTCCCTGGGTCGACAACATAAGTACCAGTTGAGCGCTGGTTTTGATGCAATCGATTAGTTCCTTCCCCTAAAAATATCAGTCTTTGTACCTTCAGTAAAACATGTTTCAGGCGACGAGCGGGCAGAATCGTTAACACGACATTTCGTCCGTCCTTACGTTCTGAGTTCAAAAATGAGTGATCTGGTAGAATAGTTAGTCCGCTGGATAAAATGCTTCACAGCAGTTCTTCTGGCTTAACGTTCGTAGTTCAAATTCCGCGGAGGTCGACTGTGCCTTTTCTTCTTTTGTACTCGATAAAATTAGTATCCATTGAGCCCTGGATCGGAGTAACCGAGTAGCTCCCTCCACCAAAATTCCAGGCCTCGTGCCTTTAGGAGATGTTAACTTTGTCTCTCATCTTTTCAGAGACGATAAAAAAGTACTTGTCAAGTATTGTGATCAATGTGGTCGACATCCTCCTCGCCTTAAAATTGCTGGCCTTGTGCCAAAATTAGAAACAATTATTAATATTATTATGAAAGCTACAAAGGCGGTGAGCTGGCAGAATCGTTAGCACCCTGGGCAAAATGCTTAGCAACATTTCGTCCGTCTTTACGTTCTGAATTCAAATTCCGCCAAGGTCGACTTTGCCTTTCATCCTTTTAGGGTCGATAAAATAAGTACCAGGTAAGTACTCGGACCGATGTAATCAACTAGTCCCCAACCCAAAAGTTTCAGGCCTTATACCTATAGTAGAAGGGATTATTGTGAAATCTACAAGATGTTAAAATAAATTAATGTATTAAATAACTTGCTAAACTTCAATACTCAGCACATACATGCTGAGTCCATAAAACTTTTATCATAACTGTGAACTTAAATATATCTTCCTACAGGGTATCGTTATTCCTGGTTTTACCATGATATTGGAGATGTTTCCTGCTGACAAACGGACACTTGTTGCATGCTCACTGGGGGTTTGGTGGAGTTTATGTGTTATGGCCGTAGCGTTGATTGCTTATGTCATGAGACATTTAGAATGGAGATGGTTGTGTGCCGTTTTTGGGATTCCAGCGGTCGTATGTCTATTTGATTTTTGGTAAGGAATT
This sequence comes from Octopus bimaculoides, assembly GCF_001194135.2. Lineage (NCBI taxonomy): Eukaryota > Metazoa > Mollusca > Cephalopoda > Octopoda > Octopodidae > Octopus > Octopus bimaculoides. The sequence goes on from NC_068991.1 coordinate 29,142,048, forward strand.
TCTTGTGATTTTTTCAAACTACTTCTTCGTTTTACATTTTCTCTTTGTCTTTTATTTATTTCTTTTGCATTTTCTTTCCTGGTGAAAACTCTAATATTAAATGTGACGAAATGACGAAAGATATGTTTTTTTTTGTGCTTTTTTTGAATATATGCTAATTAAATATCATACTAAGACTGTAGCTTTAGTTTCGAGAGTGGGCCTTGAAGCTCTTTGGGCACTCAAAACGTTTCGGGTTTGCTAAGGAAGAGCGTTTGCAATGAATGAAGAGTTTCCTGGAGCGGGACGAGCTAAGATTTAGAACTATCTGTTAAAATCTTCCGTGTGTGGAATTCATGATCTGAAGAAATTAATAATAATCTGCAGCGGGACCAATTTGATCTGCAATTCTCCTATATACCAATTTACAAGAGTTACTTGTTAATACTAACTGAATTCACTTGAGCATGATGCAATATATCACTGACCGATCTTAGCTAATGAGAATCCATTCCACAGATGGTTTATTAGCACTAATTATTCAGCTAGGTAATGTCTTAGATGCGGTACGAAACTGTGTAACAATAGAATCGATAATAAACCGTTCCTTAAAAGAGAAAGAAAGAAAGAAAGCAAGAAAGAAAGAAAGAAAGAAAGAAAAAAAGAAAGAGAGAAAGAAAAAGCAGGCAGAGGAGAAATTTAGTTCCTTAGTTTGAATTAGCCATACGCGCAGGAATGGCTATGTGGTAAGAAGCTTGCTTACCAACCACATGGTTCCGGGTTCAGCCCCATTGCGTGGCACATTGAGCGAGTGTCTTCTACTATAGCCTCGGGCCGACAAAAGCCTTGTGAGTGGATTTGGTAGACGGAAACTGAAAGAAGCCCGTCGTATATATATATATATATATATATATGTGTGTGTGTGTGTGTATGTTTGTTATTTGTGTCTGTGTTTGTCACCCCACCATCGCTTGACAACTGATGTTGGTGTGTTTGCGTCCCCGTAACTTAGCGGTTCGGCAAAAGAACCGATAGAATAAGTACTAGGCTTACAAAACAATAAGTCCTGGGGTCGATTTGTTCGACTAGAGGTGGTGCTGCAGCATGGCCGCAGTCAAATGTCTGAAACAAGTAAATGAATTAAAGAATAATGGCTAATACGTCGTTGAAGCATCGCTTGGTTTTTAAAAATTAAGGAATTTTTTCGGCAAGTAGATTTTCAGACGAAATAACTTCTGGCTGCAGCAGACGTAGAACATCTCTGAAACTCTGCTCAGCGATTTTAGTGGTTATTTCAATACCCGGGATTTTTCAGTGAAAGAATAATTTGCAGTACCGTGTCCCGATAGAGTATGTGAGAATTCTGTCCATTGTTTAAATTTTAATTCTACTATTCCGCAATTTCAAAACATATTGTTCACAAAACGTGTATTTCTCTTTATCCATCGATCTGAATGAGTATTTATGTTCATTGTAGCTGATATTGAAATCATTCGTGGTGGGTTCCGTTGAATTCCCTTAATACTGTCTGTGAGTGTCATGCACGCACTGCATACCACTGCCTTGGAGAGAGATAAATTCCTTTGAATCGGAAGTTTAGAATTTTCTGCAGCTATAAGCTGGCTATTTATGGATGCTTCAGGAAAGGATGCTCTCCGAACAAACTTAAATCATTTTATTTTATTGGCTTTGAAAAGTTTATATTTATGTGTGGCTGGAAATTAATTTTTGATAATCATTGAAGATTTCTCTTTATGTAAGTAGCTTCATACATGTTGTAGAGTGGGTGGAAGGTTGGACCGCCAAACAGGCCTCTGTAGCAGCGATCACTTTCGAATTGGAGTGAAATTTTGTTCCCTTGAGTTGATTTTACAGTTGTGGAAAGAGGGGGCCAAATCAGGATAGTAAGGTGGGTATACTACCAATTTGAAGCTAAAATCGCCTATTTTCCGTGGAGCTTCATGTGCTGTTTGTGCTGGTGCATTGTCCTGCAAAAAGCAGATTACCACAGCCCAGACTTCCATGGCGTTTCTGCTCCAAGCTTCACGCAGTTCGTCCAACAGAGACATATAGAATTCTGCGTTAATAGTGTAAGCCTTTGGCAAGTATTTTATGAGGAGTACTCCGTCTTTGTCCCAAAACACTGAAGCCAGAATCTTTCTAGCTGGCTTCTGTGTCCGAAACTTCTTAGAATGCAGTGAACCGCTGTGGCGCCACTCTATTCATTGCTACTTGGTCTGGGGATTATAATAATGAAAGCATGTTTCATGAATGGTAACTAAACGAGCCATGGTGTTTCATCCATGGTGTAAACCGTTCCAAAATAGCCTTTCATGTTGTCACGCGGATGCGCTTCTGATCTGCGTTCAGGCATTTCGGTACCCATTTTCCCTTTTCATGACCAGAGTATTGTAGATAATGTGGCCAACTCTCTCGCGAGAAATCTCCAGAGTCTCAGCTATGACTTTAGCTGAAATCCGGCGGTCTTCAAGAATCGTGAGGTGAACAGCCTCGGGCTTTGTTCTCTGTAGTCACGGAAGTTGGTCGTCCTGACTTGAAAATGGCCAGTTCGAAACCTCGACACCCAGGTTTTCACTATGGATTAAGATGGACAGCCATCATTTAAGACTTCCTTCGTCTCGTTATCCACTGTAGGAGGTTCCATTATGCGTTAAATCTTAAAAAAAACCAAAGATATATTGTATGCCAACATGATTTTTTGCATGTCCTCTGAATAGTTACCCTGCCATCTCTGTAAAAGTAACAGCTCTATCCTTTCACGATACTCTGAAGGCCAGGAACTTTTCAGCACCCCTCGTATATACATGTATATATATATATATAT
>NC_068991.1:29146333-29147646 GCF_001194135.2 Octopus bimaculoides
TATCTATCTATCTATCTATCTATCTATCTATCTATCTATCTATCTATATATATATAGAAAGATGACCAGTAGGGTGGACATTTAATATGCTAGAAATAACTCACATGTTGTGTCTACTAAGACCTCGCAGTTCTCAAAAAAAAAATTAGCGAAATACCAAACCGTAAGCGGGCAAGACATTGAAAATTATATATAATTAAAAAGTTATTCGTGGACCAAGATTTCGGAGTTAAAAATCTCTTACCGAGAAAATCTGCTCCATCTTCAGCACGAACTGCTAGTGGCAATTCCAAGAATCTTATACAAGTTGTTCACCGCTAGATGCGAACGTGTATATGGTTCTGTTAATTACAACGAACTGGTAAAAATCAGATGTCTTCGTTTTGGCGCGCTAATTCCGGAAATATGTCTGCAGAAAATAGTTACTGCGTAGCATATATCCAATTTGAGAACTGGGTTATGGTTAATTAAAATATAGGGTAAAAATCAGATATTAATTAATATCGAATTATTACCAGGAAGCTAGCATATTTAAAGAATCCGAGAGATTCAGAAAAAATATCTGAAATCTAAATGGATTAAGGTATATTTTTATATATAGAAAGATGACCAGTAGTGTGGACATTTAATATGTTAGAAATAGCTAACATGTTGTGTCTACTAAGACCTAGTACGCAGTAACTATATTTCTGCAGACATATTTCCGGAATTAGCGCGCCAAAACGAAGACATTTGATTTTTACCAGTTCGTTGTAATTAACAGAACCATATACACGTTCGCCTCTAGCGGTGAACAACTTGTATAAGATTCTGGGAATTGCCACTAGCAGTTCGTGCTGAAGATGGAGCAGATTTTCTCGGTAAGAGATTTTTAACTCCGAAACCTTGGTCCACGACTAACTTTTTAATTATATGTAATTTTCAATGTCTTGTCCGCTTACGGTTTGGTATTTCGCTAATTTTTTTTTGAGAACTACTAGGTCTTAGTAGACACAACATGTGAGCTATTTCTAGCATGTTAAATGTCCACCCTACTGGTCATCTTTCTATATATAAAAATATACCTTAATCCACTTAGATTTCAGATATTTTTTCTGAATCTCTCGGATTCTTTAAATATGCTAGCTTCCTGGTAATAAATCGATATTAATTAATATCGATTTATTACCAGGAAGCTAGCATATTTAAAGAATCCGAGAGATTCAGAAAAAATATCTGAAATCTAAGTGGATTAAGGTATATTTTTATATATAGAAAGATGACCAGTAGGGTGGACATTTAACATGCTAGAAATAGCTCACATGTTGTGTCTA
>NC_068991.1:29148983-29153245 GCF_001194135.2 Octopus bimaculoides
TATTTACATACATTCATACATACATACATGCATACATACATACATACATTCATACATACATACATACATATTCATTTTATGTAGGTACCTACAAGAAAGCTTTCGATGGTTGTTTGCAAAAGGGAAAATTGTTGAAGCCGAAAGAGTTGTGAAACGCGCAGCAAAACTTAACGGAGTCCATTTCGAATCGACATGGACAAAATGTCTGAAATCTAATGAATCTGCCATGGAACTGCATCAATTAGATGAACAGTCCAAACAACTGATTGACAGAACTGCAACAAACCCTGAAGACGAAACCAATTTTCATCCTAAAGAAACTGCGCTTGGATTGTGGACCATGATGAAATACAGTAAAACCAGAAATATCACCCTAGTTGTCATGTTCGCATGGTAAGTCTTCTTCTTCATGATAATAATAACCCTTTCTACTGGAAGCACAAGGCCTCAAATTTGGGGGAAGGGGATTAAGTCGATTACATTGAGTCCAGTGCGTAACTGGTACTTATTTCATTGACCCCGAAATGATAAAAAGCAAAGTCGACCTCGGCGGGATTTGAACTCAAAACGTAAAGACGAACGAAATACCGCCAAGCATCTTGTCATGAGTGCTAACGATTCTGCTAATTATTTTATTGTTGTTAAGGTGATGGACAATGGAATGTTTAGCTCGAAAGACACAATGCAGTATTCTGTTTTTACTTACGATCCCTTATGTTATGAATTCTAGTCCCACTGCAGACATTAGGAAATTACAAAAAGGTGTTCTAATAAGCTACACTGCAATACTAGTGAAATACTACACTGCAATACCAGTGAAATAACGGAATCCGAAGCATCGACCTTACTCACTGCCCTTAATATTGCTGGCCTAGTGCCTAAATCAGAAACTAAGGCAGTGAGCTGGAAGTATCAATGGCGCGTCGGAGAAAATGCAAAGCGACATTTCCTCCGGTTCTTTAGTTTCAGTGTTTAAGACCTGCAGAGGTCAACTTTGCCCAATAAAACAAGTACCAGTTCAGCCCTGGGGTCAATGTAATCTAAAATTACTGGCCATTGTAGCAAAATTTGAAACTATTGTTATTGTTGTTGAAGCTGTTGTTCTTATTCATGTTCCTGTTATTAATGTTTTTGATAAGGCGTCGAGTTGACAAAATTGTTTGCATGCCGGGCAAAATACTTAGCAGCATTTCGTTTGTCTTTATGTTCTGAGTTCAAATTCCACCTAGGTCGACTTTGCTTTTCATCCTTTCGGGCTCGATAAATTAAGTTCCAGTCGAGTACTGGGGTCAATGTAATCGACTGTCCCCTTCCCCAAATTCCAGGCCTTGAGCCGCCTATACTAGAAAGGATTATTATAATCATCATCATCATCATAATTATTACTCTTATTTAGGCGGCGAGCTGGCAGAATCATTACCGCTCCGGACAAAATTCCTTCCTGATTTCAAATGTCGCCGATGTCGTCTTTGCTTGTCGTCATTTTAGGGGTTAATATTATAAGTACTAGCACATGTAATCGACATGCCCGCTGTTTCAAAATTGCTTGCTTAGTACCAAACTTGGAAACCATTATTAGTTCATCATCAATAGCTAAGACACGAACTCTTTTCGAACTTTATCGAAAATTCCGCCGTCCATACACATTTAAGATTGTGACCACAAACAAACTGTTCATTTATGATAGAGAGACTTAGACACCGACATGTCTGTGTTGTTAAGAAGATCTATTTGCAACCTCGTGATTCTGCGTAGAGCTTTAAGCAAAATCCTTCTTTTATAATCTCATGTTGATCAGTTCCTTCTAAGTATATTGTAGTTGGAATCAGGGTAGGTAATATGCACAAGTCTACCTTGTGCTATATTCTTTCCTTTCCGTTCTGTTCTTTTATCCAGAGTAAGTCACAGCTCTAATCTATTTTTTTATTTTGAATTTCTAATTGAGCACTTTTGCAATTAATGTTTCGCTTTGAATTAAGATGTAAAGTGTTTGAATGCATTTATGCATGTATAATTATGCATGCATGTACGAGTGCATATATACAAACATGTATATCAACGATTAAGGTAGGCGTCATAACAAGCAGATGGGCATCGAATGAATGTCTTTGTACTGAATTACAGGCAATCCTTTACCATATTTGTTATTCGCCAACTTAAGAAATGCAGTAAACCTATTATCATAATATATAGTTTACAAATTACAATGCAAAATATACTATTAATGATTTTTTTGATAGTGACTTCGAAGTTTTGAAAGTAGTTAGCGTCGAAAGACTAGCGAGGCCAACAACGGGCAAAATATCAGAGTCACTGCCTTTATGATTAAAAATAAACATATATTGAATCTTTCATTTAATGTTCGCATCTTTTATACTCATAAAGTTATCATTTAATTAAGCAAAATTCCTTATATTTGGACATGGTAGGTGCAGCATTGTGAAAGGCACAACTAGATGTTGGAGATATATAGCTCTAGTAAAACATTCTTTACATTTACTAAACCCCATCCACACGATCCGGCAGTGTCCTGCGAGCAGGCGTTGGGTGTCTTTTATCAGGCAAACTTGACGCGCAAACCAGCGGAATGCTCTTGACCGTCGTTGAGCGAAATCACCAGACAATGGCTGCCTACTTGGTGGTTTGCAGCCATATATTATTGCTCTTAGCTGTTCATGCGACACACCATGGTCACACTCACCGGCGTTCGACTAAGACTTCCACCAACCTCACTTGATTTCAGAAAGTTAACAGCAATAATATCGTGATAGGTGCATCATTTATCTTTTACTTATTTCAGTCATTTGACTGTGTACATGCTGGGGCACCGCCTTGAAATTTTAGTCGAATGAATTGCCCCCAGTTCTTATTTTATAAAGCCAGGTACTTATTCTATCGATGTCTTTTGCCGAACCGCAAGATTACTTAGACGTAAACACACCAACACCAGTTGTCGAATGGTGGGTGGATGGGGACAAACACGGACACACATGCTAATATATATATACATACATACATACATACATACATATATATATATATATAACGGGCTTTTTCAGTTTCCGTCTATCAAATCTACTCACAAGATTTTGGTCAGCCCAAGGCTATAATAGAAGACACCTGCTCAAAGTGCCACGCAGTGGGACTGAACCTGGTATCATGTGGATGGGAAGCAAACTTCTTACTAAACAGCCATGCTTGCGCCACAAATACATATAAAACAACATTAGTTATATTTGATAATGTACAACAAAAAACTGACCATTACGTGTAATATCTTTAAGAAAAAACAAAAGCCAAATATCTTTTTTTTCCTGTGTTTCAGGCTCATTACCAGTTTGACATATTTTGGACTCTACTTGACCTCCAGTGGTTTGTCTGGGGACCGTCATTTGAATTTCTTCCTCACAGCATCCATGGAACTTCCCTCCGTTTACCTTAACTACAAATTATTCATGCTGTTCGTAAATATTTTATGTTTGATTCACATACGCATATATATACATGTGCACACGTGAGCGCGCACAGATAGATAGATAGATAGATAGATAGATAGATAGATAGACTGAGAGTGTGTGAGACAGAGAGAGACGGAGAGACAGATGGAGATACAGATAGACAGATAGACCGGCAGACAGAAAGATATTTGTATTTGTGTGAATGTCTTTAACACACGTGCGTTCTAAATCTTAATTTAGAAGGTGAATGAAGATTGCATGGTGGAGAAAACATTAACTGGTTCAGAGAATTCTGGTGTCAAATGATCAGGGCACGCTAGAAGCTTTATGTGTTATGAGATGTGTACATTAAAGATGTGTACATTAAAGAAGCGGAAAAAGAGTGAAAAGGGGAGAGAGACAGACAGACAGAGAGTTGGGGTAGATAAATGAAATACTGAAGAGATCATTGAACAGGGGTTGGTGATCGTGAGTACAATAATTTTACAAGTTTTGTTATTATGTATACCCCAGAATAACCTTAGTTCAGCTGTCTATGATCAAAACAGTTCCAGTTGCTATCATTTTACCTCTTTGTTCCAAACACATTCTATTTTCAACTGTGTTATCAAATATATGCCTTGCTTTCATCTGAGACAAAAAGATATGATTTCAGGCGGCAAACTTGTGGAATTGTTAAAGAATTGGTCGGACTGCCTTTCGCAATCGTTGTTCCAGCTCTATGCGCCCTGAACTCGAATCCCTCCGAAGTCAACTTTATCATTTGTCCTTTCGAAAATATATGCCAGTCAAACATTGGAGCTC
>NC_068991.1:29154147-29154697 GCF_001194135.2 Octopus bimaculoides
ACACACACACACACACACACACACACACACACACACACACACACACACACACACACACACACACACACACACACAGATTCAATGCAAACACAAGAATGATGGACCAGAAGAGCTTTCTAAAAAGAGATTGTATGAAGTGACAGCAAAACGCAGAAATGTTAACTTGATCGCATACTTATCTTACTGTTTATGCTTTTATCTTGAATATTCAAGACGATCTTGTAAACAGAGAGAGAGAGAGAGACAGACAGACAAGGGAAAGGCAAGTCATCTGATTTATGCAATTTTTTCTGTTTTGGTGTTTAGCTCTCTATGCATCGTCAAGTGGTTGAAGATCAAATTACACTGACATAAGGTCAGATATATTTGAATAGTCCAAAACATTCGAGGCCAAGTCTATTAAGTATCAGTGAATTTATTTAGCGAATTCTTTAAATTACCACGTTACCATTCATACATCTAGAAGGTGTCATCAAATGCAGTTTTTGGTGTTGTCATCATTGAAAAGAAGATATCAACTGAACAGAAGTTAAATATATTAAATAATATT
>NC_068991.1:29155711-29156289 GCF_001194135.2 Octopus bimaculoides
TATATATATATATATATATATATATACATACATACATACATACATACATATATACATGCCCAAGCTGAACAGAATAAATGGTATCATTGTAAAACTATTTAAGCGTAAGAGTGGCTGTGTGGTAAGTAGCTTGCTTACCGAGTTTATGTTGGCAGTCTAATTCCGGTTACCATTGAAGATAGACGTGTAGCTCATAGCTCTGCCTAAGGAACAGAGGAAACCGTCAGGGTAAGCGAATTTGCTTTTTTTGCGAGCTGGGTAGAAGTATTGTTTTTATTTTTACAGTATATTCTGCCCAGCTCTGGGGCATTTCGCTTGTGCTTGGCGGTGTTGAAAATTTGAAAATTTGAGAAAATTTGATTGAATTGTTGCCTGTTCCAGGCATAGTGTATGTGGCTGGCTGCAGGTGGGCGTTTCTATGAAACAGCCAAGATCAGCAAGCAGAAACCATTTAAAGATTTTTTTCTCACTTCGGTCGCTGGATTACGGACCAGGACAATTGTGTGTTTATTTGAGTGCAACGGAGTACCAGTTCAAGCCAGGGCTGGAGTACGGTGTAGCCCATTTTGTTCCTGCCG
>NC_068991.1:29159024-29162972 GCF_001194135.2 Octopus bimaculoides
AAATTCCTTAGGAGAAAAGGAATTTTTAAACTCCTATTTCTAAATTCGGTATGTGGTGAAGCAATTAGCTGACCCCTAATTATAATTATGTTTATAATTATAGAATATTTGTGTAATTTTACCTAAAAAGGTTATTTTAACGTACCGATCTACTTGGTAAAATTATTAATTAATTGATTAATTAATTAATTAATTAATTTTACCTTTATATACCTATATATATATATATATAATTATTTAAAATTATTTAAAATTATAATACAGGGTATCAAGAGATACCACCACGCTGAAAAAATAGCAGTCAAATCCTGACTCTAAAACCACAATAAATGTCCGCATGGCACGATTAGCGAAGACGAAGACCAAATAAACAAGTAAAAATAAAGATAATTCCAAATCCCGGATTTCTGGCTTTGCATAAATAATAATGCTCTGCCTTCATCAGTGGAATATTCCACTGGCAACAGACCATCAACGCTATCTCTACACCCTCTCTCTCTCTCTCACTCTCTTCTCTCTCAATATAACTGCCTCCCTTGTTCATCTCTCTTTATCTATCATTCCCTACTTTTTAACCACGTAATAAATATTCTTACCCCAACTCACCGCACGTCGTTTATACTTCTCTCTCACACTTTTTTTCGCGTCATTTTCTCTCTCGTTCTACACCTCTACCTTCAGCTGACCACGTAACCATTTGGTCTAAGTGTATTAATACTAATCACCTTTCTCTACTTCTTCCACTCTTCTTTCTTCAACCCTCCCGCTCTCTCTCACTCTCACTTGCTCCACCACTCACTTGCTCCACCTCTTTAATTAACTAATGTATAACGGGCGAACGAACAAACAAATTATGTGTGTGTGTGTATTGTTTTGACAACCTATATAACACTATTTTGCCATGCTATATACATATTTATATTTCATTTGAAGTCCTCCAATTCATTCAGCACTACTTCACATTCTTATTGTGTTATTTCGTCCTGTTATTTACTATTTACTGTAAATATAGTAGTTCCTTACAAACAAAGTTACGTGATTTCCCGGAGGAAGCATAAACAAAAGCATGGCTAGGAACTCCAACTCTTGTACAGGCAATATACAGTTACCCGTGTGAGAAACAATGTTCAAGTTGTAGCCCAGGAAAAAATAAAGCCTGTCCTTATGATTTATTTACAGACATGGCAAAAGTGAGTTTTATTGGCAGTCGCAGCCCTTTTAATGCAAAAGGATTTCTCTGTCGGATGGTATTAAGGGTATTCTGGATATAAAAATATATTCCATGGAACAACCAGTTAAAATAGTGGTCTAAATAATATCGGGCGTTAACTTTTAGCACCGTCTAGTACCATTACACAACCAAGGCTGGTTACGGTTCCATGATAGCATAATGATGGTTCTTACTTTCAATAGGCATCGGTTTTGTAGGAGTCTAGGATATTCCAAAGAATTTAAGAATTCAGCAGGATAGTTGACAAGTACAGAAGGATGTGAAAGTGGATATAAATATTTTGACTGGAGACCTACAGTTGTTATACATATTGCAAACAGTGACATGAGATTGGAATACTCATTCTTCCTCAATGAGCATCTGAAGCTATTGTAAAGTGAAATGGTTTCAGCCAAGGTCCTAGCTTCCATTCACCAGCGTGTTTTGACCGCGACCGACATTTTCATGATATACAATGTTCGCTTGTTATATTAATGAGTGTTTCAGTAATTTGTTGTGTTGCGTTCAATTCTACCAAATGGGAATGGAAACCTGAGTAATTGGGAAACTCTTTCAGTGTTGTGTCTTAGAAGAGAGTTTCCATTTTAGTCAGTCACTCGATAAACTATGCTGCATGGTCCAGAAATCGCAACTCCCTGTTGAGACAGGAATTTGTGACAACAACTGTTTGTTCAAAAATTGCATTCTGTGGTAAATTCGTCACCATAAATTCGTCAACATGAGCCAACAAAGGAAAATATATGTGATTAGCGGACCAGTTAGAAATATCTCCCTCAATTTTCATACAATACCTTTTGAAAATGGCAAGCAGACATTGAAAAATGCGGTTCTAGATGTACTGGTAAAAAAAAGAAAACCACTGAATAGTCGTGGTTTGATTACCATTCATCATTGATTTGTATGGTTACCTAGGACTAAGTACCAATATAGACAATAATAACCTCGAATTAGGCATCTTATTTGTCTCGAGACAGTTTCTATAAAAAAAAAGTCTCTTTAATTAATTATTGTTGGATTGTCTTTTAACAGGAATGCTGGAATGGGTATAGCCTCAGCTACAGCACGTCTCGGTAGCGTGATCTCTCCTTACACAAGAATGCTGGTAAGTAAAATGTTTTCTTAAACTATAACATAATATATATGCACACACATATATACTCTCCCTCTCTCTCTCTCTCTCTCTCTCACTCTCTCACTCACTCACTCTCTCTCTCTCTCTCTCTCTCTCTCTCTCTCACACACACACACACACACACACACACACACATGCATGTGTTTATAAATTTGGCTATGCAGGTATATTGTTCTGCGTATGTTTTAATATGATATTTCTCTTAACTGCGAGATGATCTCGCTGGAGTCTCAATTGCTTGACGGGTAAAATTTTACTTTTGCTATGAAAGCAGAAGAGACAATTCGTATGAGACTAAGCTATCTGCATCAAGGATATAATGGTGCACACATACAGTAAGGAAAACCCAGTGGTATACAGATTTCTAAATCTAAGTCTAGCAAAACTGAATTTGGAGATACTCACTTTCTCGAAATAATTGAGTTGTAGTAATCAGAAAATTTCCCTTCTCTCAACCTAAGTCGTCAGCTTCATGAATTCATAGCAATCATCAATTTCTGCCATTGATTTATAGAAAAGCAACTCTCAGAAATAAAAGGACAGCTACATTCTCTTTCAACAGCAGGAATATTGAATAGTAAGGAAATCATTTGGTTGAATAAAGCTGCAATGGTCTTTCCCACTATTAAGTAAGCTCCTCCAATTAGATCACTTAAAAAATATTGCAATAAGGATTAATTTATTGCAGTAGAATGGGTTTTGCAACAAGCACCACCGAGACGGCAAAGAGCGACCAATAGACTTCTCTCGGAAATTTAGCTCTGTGGAAACTGAATGGAGTACACTTGACCATGGATTGCTAGCGATTTGCCTTTCTTTGTGCCGTTTACATTTTTTTGCAGTGACGACCCTCCCAAATGTTGACAGAACACAAACCATTCATGTTCCGCACTCCCTGCCGCTTCTAATATGCCATACAAAAACAAATGTGACAACTGACCGACGTCATGTTCGATCTCAAGCATACCGACAACTCTGTTGGTGATTCTCTAACAGATGCCAGTGCAGTCGCTAGACAGGTGATTGTACTTCAAGCAATGGCACCAGCTCAGACTAACGATCACGAATATCAACGGCATTCATTCTCACTCCGTTTACTACCTACATAATTGATATGGTTCTGTGTTACCAGCAAAACAGTCCAATCCGTATACCCCCAAATATCAGTCGTAACGTAATCTTCATTGTCCTTAATTTTCCTTCATACACAGAAACCCATGATATATAATGACTGACCAATGTGATTGATCATGTACTTGTTAGGCTTTCGACCACATGTTTTATCAGCCGACATGCTAAGGCCCACCAACACTTCACTACATACATTCAAAAGCTAACGGTTCGCTTTCAAAACGTCTACTTTGTCAACCGACTGCTTATTTCTTCATGGTATTACATTAGTATTTAAGTACACTCAAAACGAGCGATGACTGCTCGTATTAACTCTGAATAAAAAGCTGGCTGTTAAACAGTGCTTATCCATATCTGTTTCTTGTCCTTTCTGTTAATTATCGTACACACCGTCACCATTAATTTCACACACACACACACACACACACACACACACACACACACACACACACAC
>NC_068991.1:29163173-29163597 GCF_001194135.2 Octopus bimaculoides
TTCAAACGGGAGCGCGGTAAAGGAGAAGGTGGGAAGAAGAGGAAAAATATAAATTCGAAAAACAAAGAAGAAATTTAATAAAACAATATTTTATTTTACTTTTCTCTGAAGTTATCTTTAAACATGGCTGTTTAGTTTTCATTTACTATTTCTCTCTCGCTTTCACTCTGTTCTCCTTTTCTTCATATGTGTGTGTGCGTGTGCGTGTGTGCGTGTGCATGTGTGTATGTATGCATGTGTATGCAAACATAATAATATATATACACACATATATGTATGCCTATAAGACAAAATGCAGTATTACAGCAGCATGTGTTCATTATATACACGCTGTGTTTATAACACAACCCTTCATCAAAATATAAGAACGATGCAAACGCAATCATTTCCCCAGAAGTATTTTGTCTCTCTCTCTAATGACAAA
>NC_068991.1:29164454-29166420 GCF_001194135.2 Octopus bimaculoides
AAGTAAGTAAGTAGACATATTAATATATATACACACATATACGTAGGCATATAAGATAATACCAAGCAAGTATTTCGATGTGTGCCTGGAGGAACGCTGATTTCAGGTTCAAAGCAAATTTATTCTGAAAAAGAATGATGTAATACTCGCTCAACCAGATCTCCCATAGAATTGCGAATAAAGACTATCTTTATATAGATTATCTCGTTCTAAAACAGACTAGTGTCCTTTAAAGTGAGCTAAGCCGGATTTCTTCAAAAGCAGAATATACTCAGATAGACTTTTGTAAGAACTTGTGTTCAAATATTTAAAAAAAAGTTCATAAATTTTTACGCAATTAGACTCTTGTTTTAAATGCATTTTCTTTTAATCCGATACGTTTTCTACATTGGGTTACTATCAGTCTATACATTTGCATTGTAGACTCTCCCTGTTGTCAGGTAATTACCTCGAAAGGATAGTTGTTGACACTTACAAATCGGATGTTGCTTGCTTAATATTAACTTCGGGGAGCCTTTCAGCATTTAATTGATTAACACGAGACGCAGATTTCTTCAAGAATAGTCATCTTTTAATGATCAATAAAATGTTTGGTTTTCATCAACCAAAGTCAAAACTATTTTTTCCAAATCTCTCCTTTCTTTCCTGAAATTATACAACTTCCATATCTTTACCCGCAAATATGTGTGCATCTGTGTATCTATGAAACTGCGTCTGTGCATGTGTCTGTGTATGTCCTTTTATCTATGTATCGGTACATTTGTCTCTGTGTGTGTGCGCGCACGCGTCTATGTATCTGTATGTCTGAGTGTCTCTGTGTTTGTTTGTCCGTGTATCTGCGCGTCTCCCGGGAGCTCTTACCAATTCGTGTTTGCGTGTGATCCCATGTTTTCACAAGGTATATGTACGTTGGTTTTCTCTTCTCGTTGGCTTTTGTAAACCTCTGAGAAAGGCTGACCACATTTCGATGCACAAAATAATCACAGGTTTTTGATCTTTCAGGAAAATATTTATCTGCTGAACAAATCATTGCCAAAAGACAATTTATCATTGCTCGTGTTTATACCCGAAAGCCATACACAAATGAATACTGTTGTTGTTCTTGTTACTGCTGTTCTGTTCTGGTTATGGACGATGACCAGATTTCTAGGTTTTCTTTTAGTTGCCGAATTTTATTAATATTTTGTATTGTTGCTAAGTTAACGGTCGCTCTTTTCTTTGTTTTCTATGTTAAAGGTATTTTATGCATTTTCGGTGTTCATTCGTGGGGCGTGGCGTTAAATGTTCATGATCGTTTATTTGGGTGACATGAGAAGAAAACGAATTATACTCTTGTCTTAAAATAAAACACTTTATAATTTTCTTTTATCAACCCCTATAATAATTATCTCGAACACTATTTTCTTTATTAAAATTATTTCGCTTCGAAGACAGATTAGAAAACACGTTTGCTTCCTCAGCAGTTAGTAGTAGTAATAATAATAATAATAATAATAATAATAATAATAATGATGATAATAATAATAATAATAATAATAATAATAATAATAATAATAATAATAATAATAATAATAATGATAATATGCCCTGATGCAGTACCAGGCAGTGTCTCTTAATTGATTGGAAATGTTATGTACATTGTTTTGTCTTGGTATAAAAAGATGGTCTACAGCAAATATTTTGCTCAATACTAGAGGTTTGCTTGTCAGTTGTTTGACCTTTTACAGTTGAGCATGTCCCTTGGTGGCTGACGATATGTGCATCTCTGATCATGAGCAGAAGTAGTGGGGGAGCATCATAGCTCTGTGTTGAGAGGAATTCTTTGGGGTTTGAATAATTCCCCTTTGGAAACATGAGTGTTTTGCTCAACATCCTTAAACGAACCTTAATCAGGGAGCTGAGCGGGATGGGCAACACGACCTGAAGAAAATTCTAACTGGGACCCACCTGCGAGGTCATGCGCTGT
>NC_068991.1:29166520-29167453 GCF_001194135.2 Octopus bimaculoides
CATACATACATGCGTACATAAATAAATGCATACATGCATACATCAATACATGTTGTTGGCACCCCGTCACCTACTACCTCGAGTGTTCCAGTTGATCCGATCAATGGAACAGCCTGCTCGTGAAATTAACGTGCAAGTGGCTGAGCACTCCACAGACACGTGTACTCTTAACGTAGTTCTCGGGGATATTCAGCGTGACACAGTATGACAAGGCTGACCCACTATCTCCTGCCGGAGCCTCGTAGAGCTTTATGTGTTTTCGCTCAATAAACATTCACAACACCCGGTCTGGGAATCGAAACCGCGATCCCATGACCGCGAGTCCGCTGCCCTAACCACTGGGTCATTGCGCCTCAACACATCAATACATACATAATTACATAAATACAATTGCAGCGTGGAAGGTGTTTATAAGCCATTTAAAATAACACACAAAATCCGTTAGATTCTCTTCAACATTTAAATTTAATTTGTCAAAATATTTTCGTCGCTTTGAGACCGCGACCTGTTCACTGACAAAATTCTGTGCTGTAAATACATATATACAGAAATACATGCGTACATAAATACATGTATACTTGAATAGGTACATATATAAATACATGCATAAATAAATACATACATAAATACATACATACGTACATAAATACATACATAAGTACATAGACACATACATACATAAACACTTACATACATACACACACTCTCTCTCTTACTTCCTGTTTCTGTTGTAATTCAAAGGGTCGGCCTTGTCACACTGTGTCACGCTGAATATCCCCGAGAACTACGTTAAGGGTACACGTGTCTGTGGAGTGCTCAGCCACTTGCACGTTAATTTCACGAGCAGGCTGTTCCGTTGATCGGATCAACTGGAACCCTCGACGTCATAAGCGACGGAGTGCCAACAACAACACACACACACACACACACACA
>NC_068991.1:29169136-29172306 GCF_001194135.2 Octopus bimaculoides
TGTGTGTGTGTGTGTATGTGCGTGCGTGTGTGCGTGTGTGTATGTGTGTGCGTGTGTGTTTGTGTGTGTGTGTGTGTATAAATATATATATAAATGTAACCTTCATACTAGATACGGTCAGCCTCATCCTCGAAAATAATACGTTCCTTTTCAATGGAAAAAACTACTTCCAAATTTGAGGCACAGCTATGGGGACGCGATTTGCTTCAGTTTTCGTGATCTCAATATTGGGATACATAGAACAAAACCTATATTAAAAAATTGAAGATAACTACAGCATGTCCTTTAAAAGACATATAGAAGACACATGGAAAAGATACCTCGATGACTGTTTCCTAATTTGGACCAAATCCCTAGAAAATCTGGGAGAATTCAGCACCCTCCTCAATAATCTACACCTTAGATTCAAATTCACAAGAGAAATAAGCATCACACAATTACCATTTCTTGACATAATGGTAATTAAAAACAACGCTACAATCACAACTGATATTTATTACAAAAGCACAGATACTCACCAGTACCATAATTTCAAATCATGCCACCCAAAACACACAAAGCGCAACATCCCATACTGTCTAGCCAGATAATTTTGCTTTATAGCCGATAATCCAAATACCAGAAACACACGACTTATAGAACTCAAGGGATTTCTGTTCAAGCAAAATTACCTCCTAGTTATAGAAAACAGCATACAACGAGCAAAAGAAATACCCATAGAACAACTTAAAGCAACACGAAAAAGACGAACCAATCAAAGGAACACAGTACCATTTCTAGTAACACAATCCGCATCACCAAAGCATTTTTAACATCATCAAAAAATTTGATAATTATAAAACAAAGTGGAGAACTAAAAAACTTTATAACTAATCAAACAAGTATCTTAAGCAACAGTCAACCACATGACCTAAAATAACTATTTACAAACGCAAAATTCAACATGGACTAACAAGATAAAGCATTCACAGTATGCAAGTGTAATGATAACAGATGTGAAACGTGTCAATATATGCATACGGGTAGATCCATTAGAACAAAAAATGGACACATTTTAGCAAATGCAGATATGAACACCAAAAGCAGAAATTTGATCTACTGCATTAAATACCCGAACTGCGAGGAATTATATATAGGCGAGACCGGGAATGCTTTATTGGAACGCTCCCGAGTCCACAGACAACAAATCCGGAACACTAATGTTCGCCAAATTCCACTGAGCGAACATATGGAGACATGTGGTAAGAAAATGTTTCTAATTTTTCCTTTCCACAAACTACATGACACAAGTGAGGTTGGAAGTAAGATAAAAGAAAAACGGTTTATTTAGATGTTCAAACCTCTTCTGAACGGAAATAACAGTAATAATATAACAGCCAGTTAATGATGTGGATTAAAAGATATCTTTAGCATATAAATATAAACAAGTTACAGAATATCGGTACGCCTGGCAAAGCGTGGTGGTTAAGATGCATGCGGATTGGGCAAAAAGGTATTCTAAAAATTCAGCTTGTTGGAACTTTCTAAGAGGCACTAAAGTTGTCAAAAACCCAACTGTCAGTCAAACTCATTTGAAATCTGATGATTACACTGTGTATGAAAGCGCTAATTTAATTTTATGAGGAATATAAAATACTTTTTAATGTTAAAATACCATAATAAAAAACGTGAAAACCAGACCATGTTTTAACTTTATTCAACACACACACACACACACACACACACACACACACACACACACACATGCACACACACACACCAACGCACACACACACACACGCACGCACGCACACACACATACACACACACACGCACGCACTCACACACACACAAACACACACACACACACACACACATATGGATGAATGAATTATCCTTTGTTTACAGTTAACACGGAAAATTCAATAAACAGTTACCAGGGTAGAAAAATTCACGCAAGTAACAAGGATGTAGCGACCTATTCTTAGGTAGAAACACCAGGTTAATGTGCAGTAATTTGTATAGTATAAGTAAATAAATGGAGTTAAACGCAGATGTTATTCAAATTCTTTTACTTTCGACATATGTCTCGAAGACAACATTGGTTTTATTCCAAAGGAATAAGCGATGTAAAATAATGTAATGTTCTCATCAGGAAAGAAAGAGAACCAATCTCAACAAGTATTTATAACAATTTTGATGACTGCATAAATGATAAACAGAACGCCATTAAGTATTTTAAATAACCGTTAGTAGATCTGACGTCAAAGGTAGACCATAGGAAGGGGTAAAGGAACAAATAAAGGAGAAATATAGAGGGATATGTTGGTTGAGAAAATGTTCAAAGGCTTGGAAGTAGATTTCTCTATTGAAGTAGAGTGCAAGGTGAACTAAATGTTCAAACTATACAGACTGGTATAAATCACTTATATGAGCTAAAGGTGTGTTTCTGCCAATGCTTACATTTGTAAGATCGCTCTGTAAGTGTGTTAACAAGGTGATTCTTAGAGAAGAGAAGAGAATATGGAAGAGTTCTGAGTTGCAAATGTTACAGAATCCTTTGCCCTTGTCATAAGGGAAAGAGATGGTCAGGATGAACCAATCTAAATTAAATTCCTTATTCTTCTCTTTAAGATACCAAACCAATTTACTAAGCTCTGTGCAATTGCGTTTACTGCTATCCCTAAATGAAGAATAATGATTGGAAATTCTCTTAGATAACTGGGAAGAGGAAGTGCCAATATAGAAATAGACATCAGTACAGGAAGCAATTTTACATTGGTATATAAAATTCTTAATCTTAGAATTATTAGAAATAAATTTAATTCTGTTGGGGTTGTCCTCAGAGACCAAAACTATGTTGTTGTTGTTATTATTATTATTATTATTATTATTATTATTATTATTATTATTATTATTATTATTATTATGGGAAAGGCTGGTATTAACTAAATTAATGTTGGAACTCTCAGTAAATGAACTTTTATTTAGCAAACTGGTATTATGAGAAGATATAATTTGTGAAAGATTCCTTGTGTTGGAGAAGGAAACTCTAACTATATGAGAATTAATAATTGAATAATATCTAGAATTTTTTGGAAAGTTCTTACTAACCGCTTCACGGAACTGCAAAGGAAGATTAGATTTAATTTGCCTTTCATACGGAATAACAAACCAAATAGTTTTGCTAG
>NC_068991.1:29172316-29177172 GCF_001194135.2 Octopus bimaculoides
CCGCTTCACGGAACTGCAAAGGAAGATTAGATTTAATTTGCCTTTCATACGGAATAACAAACCAAATAGTTTTGCTAGCACCAGTCAAATTGTAAGTGGTACTATCTCTAAAGAATGGTGAATTACCTCGAGAGTGAAAAAATGGGCTTAAATAACGGTTGCCTCCCTTACTCCGTAAAAGAATTTTATCATGATTTGTGTTGTTGTCCATATTAGAATTAAAATCACTCTTCTTATTACAACTAGATTTCTTGTCACGAATAGTAGATGAAGAATGAGATTGAACAGAATCAATGTAGGTAACTTTTTCTTTATACCCTGCATTACCTAAGGCAGAGTTATAAAATTCTACCTTGTCGTTAAAAATATCAACATTGGCGTGTAGTTTAGACAATCTAACTGAAATATTTAAAACTAAATTCTTAGTAATTGC
Organism: Octopus bimaculoides; assembly: GCF_001194135.2. Taxonomy (NCBI): domain Eukaryota; kingdom Metazoa; phylum Mollusca; class Cephalopoda; order Octopoda; family Octopodidae; genus Octopus; species Octopus bimaculoides. The sequence continues at coordinate 29,172,750 of NC_068991.1, forward strand.
CCTAAAGTAAAAGAATTTGAATAACATCTACGTTTAACTCCATTTATTTACTTATATATATATATATATATATATATATAGTGAAAAATAGAAAGTTCTGTATACACGTGGGAAAGTTATATAAAAAAGAAAAGAAATGTATGAGTCACAGAAAGTTTGTATAATAAAATTTATGGTGATATTCGGATCATATTACATCATTACAAATTAAATAAGTACCGATTTTACGAACAACGATTGTCAACTTATATATAGAGAAAATATTTTTGCTGTCAGTAGGATGCCATCTTTGAAAAAAAGTAAACAGAAATAAAGCAATATGTCAAGGGGAGCAACTCTTATATTTTCACGAAGCTCTTCAGTGTTTTTGACAATCGTGCAGTTACAGGAGTTATTTCATTTTATACAGTTAATTATATTACCGTACTAGGTTTTAAAGATTAAGCAGTAATGTATGAATGAGTGTATATGCATATATTTTATGCTCTAACATCTCATTTTCTCTCTTGTAAAATATATATGTACACATACATATACACACACACAGATACACACACACACACACACACACACCCACACACACACGCCCCCCCCCAATCCCAAGGCTTTAAGGACATCTTAGATGTGATGTCATACAAGGATTGTGTTAGACAGTCCCTGCCGCAGCGAAAGTCATGCTGGTTGAAATTTAGAAGGTTGTAGTTCTGCTGGAACCTTGATCTGACCACCTTTTGAACCACTTTGAAGATATGGGAGGTGAGTGAGACTGAGTGATAGTTGACTGCGTTTTGTTTCAGCCGAGGATTGGCTCAGGACATGTCTAACTTAATAGTACCACCTGATAGGATCTGTTAAGTCATTTTTAAAACAAGTTTTATCGTAAATGGCTGCTCTTCCTTTATTTCGATCTGTTCAATCCGCACAGATGATGGTGAAATTTTTTATTTTCACCTCAGCATCCTTTTGAGTGATCATTAGGTGGCTTTCTGTGAGGATGAAGAAAGGGATGCAATGTCATTTCAGCAATCCCACTCTCTATATAGGGAATCTTCTATTTTGGGCCTTGAGTGATGGGCTGGTGTCATGTACATTCAGCAGGAATGTCGTAGCGACGCTTGTTCGTATTGTTTTAAATGCCTTGATTTATGTGATTTGTTGCTCAGTGGCAACCTCAAGAACAGTTTTCGTACGGAGCTGTATGTGACGAATGACGTTCTAGCTGATGATGGGTGGGTGTTCCAAGAGTTTTGGATATACAGCTGCTGACAGCCCATTGAATTTCCAGCCTTAGGTCGGTCTTCATATTTTCCAGATAAGTCAGTAAAAAAGAATGACTAACTCTTGGTCAGTCATTTGATCAGGTGATGCGTTTTGCTAGTTAATCTTATTTGATGTTATGGTTTTCCCATAGTTCCTTCTCATGGATGGAATTCTTCGTTGGTTTGTATTAGGAAGTGGAATGTGTATGTATTTTAATTTTGTTGCACCTGCGAGTTGCTGTTTATTTTTCATTCGATCAGTGCGTTTCAGATGGTAGTAACTACATTCTAAGCCCAAGCTTATTCATAGGGGCAGAGAGTCCTGGCACAATTTAGGATGGAAGAAAGTACACCAGTTGCCTTTTGTACAATCCTATTTAGGGTCAGAACCAAAGACCCTGTATTTGGAACAGCATTTGAGGTGAAGATAAAGACAGTCACTTGCCGTTACACCATATGTACAAGTGCCCTTTATAAGTCTGTGGCTGTTGTATAGTGAAACTGTACACGCCTCCAGATAGTCACCAACCATTATAAACAGACCAGTAGCCGGTCGACAGGAGAAGGCGAGAGGTCGAGAGTGCGTGTAGAGTGTGTCGATTGTCGTGTCCGCCCTGATACAGTAATTATACTGTGATACAAGTGGACGTTATATCGATCTAGCCTTTTGAGGATAACACTGTACGACTTGGGGTCGTACAGTGCCAGATAGAACCATTCTATTGACGTCTTCGGAATATAACAATATCTGTCAGAGTGACAACTGTCGACAAAAGACAGATAAAAAGGTGGTAAAAGACAGCTTTACAACAGTGGCAACGAGGAAAAACAAATTTACGCGGAGTGAAAAGAAAAAAACAAACACATTCACACGGAGAATTTAAACTAATTCACGTGGAAAATTAAATACCTCAACTAAAAAGAAACAAAAATCTTTTTGTGCAAACTTGCGAAAATCGTAAAATATGGAAGACTTGTTAGCTGTTATAGCTGAGTTGCAAAAACAGCTACAATAAAAACTCAAGGAACAACGAGAACAACAACAAGGGATGCAGCCGCAAATGTTACACTTAGTGAAATTGATAACCAATTCGGAGAAAACATTTTCAATATGTGGCAAATTCCATAAGCGAATTCAAATATGACCCTGTAGAAGGAGCAACCTTCGAGGCTTACTTTCGAAGATTTCAGGAATGTCAGGATTGGACGGACGATATGAAAACGCGTCTAGTGTTAAGAAAACTAATGACAGCAGAGCATGAGAAGATATAATAACTTCATATTGCCAAAATAAGCGTCCGACATAGTTGACATTTTGTGAAAAATGTTTAGTGAAAAGATCTCACTGTTTAATACTAGATGGAAATGTTTAAACATAGAAAAAAGCGAAGATGAAGACTTCATTACTTACACAGAGTCAAGAAAGAATGTAAGAGATTTAGGTTAGATATGCTTACTCCAGATTATTTCAAGTGTTTGACTGTTGCACAAGGATTGATAAACAGAGGGATGCAGAAATCCGAACGGATATTCTATCAAAGCTGGAAATGAACCAGGATTTGACATTGCAGAAACTGTCGGAAGAGTATGACAGAATATTAAAATTAAAATTAAGGCATGACATGGAAGAAACTCAGCGGAAAGGGTGTTTCCACACAAGACCAATGCAAAAGAGTCGGAAGACAAATAAACTGTTGCAGTAAAAACAGAAAACATAGGAATTTAGACCCATGTATGGTATGTGGTGGGATGCACCAGAAAAAAAAAAGATGTTAAACAACTGTTTACTAACACATGATTACCCATTTCCAAACCCAGAAGTTTTTGCTAAACTAAAGGGAGGGAAAATTTGTTTCGAAGTTAGACCTTTCAGAAGAGTACCTTCAAATTAGAAGAAGATTGCACTCATGTACTAACGATCAACACGCACCGTTCAAACGACTGCCGTTTGAGGTAAAATTGGCACCCGCCATTTTCCAACAAATAATGGATACGATGCTACTAATAACGATATACGGATCCAAGAAAGGAATCCCGACACAGACGGCAAACAGACTGCAGTGGTGGGGTACCAGTGAACTACCAGTAACTTTGAAAGAAATAAAAAGAAATGTGAGAAGCGGCAAATTTATTAAGGATACAAAAAGAAAACTGTGGTCGACAAAATGGAATGAAAAAAAGGTCTGGTGCAAAGAACCGCCAAGATGTGAGCGTGTACTCTATATGTGAGGGTGTACTAATGAACGTTCAGAGGGTGGTCATACCACAGACATTACAGAAGAGAATGATAAATGAGTTTCATGTGGGACACCCAGGCATCTCTAGAATGAAAGTATTGATGCGAAGTTTCGTACACTGGGCGAGCACAGACAAGGAAATTGAAAATATTATTACTTAATAGTAGTGGACAGCAACACAAAATGGCCTGAGGTCGCGAGGTGTAAACGACCGACCTCATATACGGTAATAAACTTCTTACACGAGCTGTTCCCAAGATTTGGTGTACCGGATAGATTTGTCTTTGATAAGGGACTACAGTTTGTATACTGTGAGTTTAAAAGATTCTGCGAGATGTTCACATTAGGTCATAAAACTATCGCAGTGTATCACCCTAGATCGAATGGAAGGGCCGAACGGTTCGTGGACACTTTTAAGGAAGCGACAGACGAGGTCGCGATCCATCAATTCTCAAGAGTATACAGGGTAACTCCGAACTCAAATGCGACAGAAGGAAGTTCACCAGCAGAGTTAATATTTGCCAGAAAGGTGAAGTCAGTATTTTTTCACTTTTACTAGTGAAGAAAAAAATACGTGCTAGTAAAGACATGCCAAAATTCTTTAGAGTCAGTGAAAAGTTATATGTAAGAATGCACAAAAATGGCAAGCAATAATGGGAAGAGGGGGAAATTGTAACACAAGAAGAATGATGTATGGTGTAAGAAGCAGAAATGGAATGGAAAGGAGACAGAGAAACCAGCTTAAGGAAAGAGTCATAGAAAAGGAACCAACAAGAGTTGAAATACCGATGGAGTGGCTATATGACACTTTTCAGGTTCCAGAATCGTTACAAGAAGTCGAAACGACACATACAAGGAAAAGGAAGAACACTGAATTCCTACAAGTAGACCCTAAGAAAAAAGGAGATTGATATATATATATATATA
>NC_068991.1:29177695-29182171 GCF_001194135.2 Octopus bimaculoides
AGAGAGAGAGAGAGAGAGATAGATTGTTAGATAGATAGATATGTACATACATATATATTTTTTACTTGTTTTACTCATTACCATGCGGGCATTCTGAGACGCTGTCTTGCTTTTTTAGTCGAATGAAACGAGCCCAGAACTTCTGTTTTTGTTAGTCCCGATACTTATTGTATCGATCATTTTGCCGAACCGCTAAGGCTGTGGTCAGCTTGTGGGTATAGTAGAAAGCATGGGAAGTGATTGGGAAGTAATCTTCCTATTACACAAATTTCTTCCCAAACAATTGTTGCGAATTTAAACACTGACTGTTATTTGTTAATTCAATGTCGCACCAAGGAATTGGATCATTGGAAAGTAACTGGAATTGAGAACCAACTAACAACAGTATCCTGTCGTACATTTGATGTCTATGATGATGGATTATTTGCACTGTTTGCTCTGTGTGATTCTATCTAGCCAATTGGTGGCGTCTTACACGTTGCTGTAACCTCGATTCTTAAATGAATCCTTGGAACAAAATTAGCATACATATACGAATGTATGCGTATGTATGTGTGTATGTGTGTGTATTTACAGTGAGAAAGAAAGAGGAAGGTACTGAAAATGCAAAGCATAAAAATAGTGACTATTTTAAAAAAATGCTATACAGGGGAACTAACTCTTAGAATTCTAATGCAAAACTTTTCATTAGAAAACAAATTACGTGAACGATACACACACACAGATACACAGATGTGTATATAGAAGGTAGTATATATGTGTATATTACATTTCAATGAGAGTGTGTATGTGCGTGAATATGGTGCTGTTGGTTGGAGTTTAGAGGGCAAATTATTTACGCACAAACACAGAAATGCCAATTTATAGACAAGCATTATGTTTTCCTTTCTTTCGTAAGACAAAAAGAATTCAAAGTGATTTCCCTTATACTGCATAAATTCTTTTCATACGTAACAGCAAGATTTTTCCTTCTTTCAATTGGTATATTTTATTTCCTAGTTGTTTGTGTGTATGTGTGTGTGTGTGTGTGCGCGTGTGTGTGTGTGTGTGTGTGTTATTGACTTATTCAGTTTTATGCAGTGGATATGTCAGAGTTTAAATAAAGGAACAATTTTATAAAGGAACAATTAGTGGGGGATAATTCTATATGATATAAGTGTAGTAGCGTTTGGATATTTGTGAGATGTTACAGCAGATGTAATACGTATAATGCATACATATACACAGGCATAGATATTTTTGTATATATATATGGATACAGAGAGAGAGAGAGAGAGAGAGAGAGAGAGAGAGAGAGAGAGAGAGAGAGAGAGAGAGAGAGAGAGAGAGAGAGAGAGAGAGAGAGAGAGAGAAAGAGAGAGAGAAAGCTCATAAAACTCTCGAATGTTACCCAGATTACAAAATGGTTCGCAGTAAGATATCAGGTTGGTGCAAAAGTAATGTCCGATTTAAAAATCTAGGGTAAAAATGAATAAACCATGTATTCATTAACATACTCTCCATTGCTTTCAATGACCTCATTCCATCTTTCAACAACCTTATAAATGCCTCGCTTGTAAAATTCTGTAGGTTTAGAACCAAAATACGCATCCAACTCATTTTCAATCTCTTCTCTTGTTGTTAACCTAATGGTTCTGTAGTCCTCGGAACAAATGGTGGTCAGAAGGAGCAAGGTCAGGAGAATATGGAGGATGAGGCAGTATTTCCCAACCAAGTTCTTCCAAGTGAGTTTTGGTAAGTCGAGCTGTGTGAGGACGAGCATTATCATGATGGAAGATGACACCCTTTATGTCAACCAAGGATGCTTGTTTTTTGCTCAGAACCGTTTTCAAACGACGAAGTTGCTCACAGTAAAGATTAGCATTAATTGTTTGGTTGTTGTCCAATAGTTCATAATGGATTACTCCTTTAATATCCCACCATACACTCAACATGATCTTCTTTGGATGAAGTCCTGCTCTCGGTTGTTGAACTGGCCATCCTCCTCGACTGATCCAAAAACGGCAGCGTTTAACATTATGGTAAAGAATCCACTTCTCATCATCTGTAACAAAAATGCAGCTTGAAAGTGTCGCGAAAACAATGATTGACAACAAGCAGCACGCTGTTGTCGATTCTCTGGAGACAGCTCGTGAGGGACACATTTTCCAGCCACTGAAACCTTTCCAATGTGTTTTAGCTGGCGTACCACGGTTGTATGGACCACGATTAATTGTTCTTCATGTTCTCCAGTGGTAATGGTAGGGTTCTCTGAAACAAGAGCTTCCAACATTTCGGAATCAAGTGTTTTTGGACGACTCTCTTTTGGCTCTTCTTTCAAAGTGAAATCACCACTTCGGAAATGGAAAAACCACCTCCTGCGACTTCTTTTATTCACTACATCATCCCCATAAGTACTCTGAATAGATCTTGCAGCCACACTTGCATTAACTCGTAGGCTAAAATATTTCTTACGTGATCTTTAGATGGGACAAAACATGGTGGTAAAATTTTCTGGTAATTATGGCCAGAAGCTAGATAATCTGATAAAAATTAGTACAAATTAGACACAGATATATCTTAAAACTATGAGAAAAGGTTTAAAAATTGATAAATTCGCTCTGAAACATTTTTTCTAGAAATCGGACTTTTGCCCCAACCGTTAAACCATATACAAGAGGCCACAGAGATCCAGTACGCCTTTAAGAAAAGATGACCTGAACACTTTAAATAAGTATTAAGTCAAGAATCTACTACCGGTCCTGAAGTAATTAATGATGTCCTTCAGTGACCTAAAATTGAGAAACTTGCAGAAGATCCCTCCTTTGAAGAGATAAGTATTGCTATTAAAAAACTTTCCAGTGGTAGATCTGGACGAGACGATATTCCTATAGAGGTGTACAAGCATGGTGGTAGATAACTAGTAAGAAAGCTGCGCAAATTGATCTGTTTGATCTGGGAAGATGGATCTGTTCCGCCAACAGTTCAAATATGCATCTATAACGCATTTGAACAAATTCAAAGGGAAGAAGAGTGCATGTGATAATCACAGTGGGATAAGTTCGTTGTGTATAGCTGGAAAACTTCTTGCGAGAGTGATCCTCACCGCATCAACAAAAATGTAGTAAACAGCATATATCCAGAATCCCAATGAGGATTTCGCGCTGGGAGAGGCACAGCTGGTATGATTTTTACCCATCAGCAAATTCAAGGGAAAACATGTGAGCAAAATACTGACTTGTACATAGTCTTTGTCGACTTGACCAAGGCCTTTGATACAATGAATCAAGGGGTACTATGGAAACATTTGTCAAAAGTTGGTCTTCCTGATAAGATGATAAGGGTAATAGTATCTTTGCACTAAAGAATGATGGCAACAGTAATATCTAGCATTCAATGTTCAGAGGCATTTTCTGTTGCCACTGGGCTGTGCTTTATCCCCTGCACATTTTACCATATCCTTTTCGGTGTTGGCCCAAAATGCTTTTAGGGGTTAACATGAAGGTGTAAAATTTCAGTTTCGCATAGAAGGGGGTCTACTAAAACAAAAAGAACAAAGTTTCAGATCAAAGAAAAGACCAAAGAAGAGATTTTACCTGATTTTTTTTATTTCCTGATGCGAGCAGAATCGATTTCTCATACATTTGAGGGAATTCAGGTAACTGTCGACAGGTTTACTGCGGCAACTCGTACATTTGGAATGACTATCAGCATCAAAAAGACTGAAGTTTTATTCCAACCAAAGCCTGAGACAGAACATACTCAAGATTCAAATGTGATGATTGACAATAAGCCACTCACATAGGTCAAGTCATTTAAATGTCCTGGAAGTACAGTAGACTTTAACATTGCTCTTAACGAAATCAGCATTAGATTATCTAAGGCTACAGTTGTTCTTGGAAAACTTTCCCATCGTTTGTGGGATGAACACGGTTTCTTTCGGAAAACTAAAATAAGTGTATACACATCTTGTATATTCAGCACATTTTTGTATGGGGAAGAAGCATAGGCTTCCTACTACAAATATATAGAGAAACTTAAAACCTTTTACATGTGCTCTCTGCGCAATATCTGCAACATAAAATGCCAAGATGTCAAATGTCAAAATCTTAAAAAATACGATATTTCCAGTATCAAAAGCATGCAGTTAAGAATTCACTGCAGACGGGTAGGACACATTCGAAAGATGATCGCATTCCGAAAATTCTTTTGTATAGCCTACAAATAGAGGGGTGCCACAGTGAAGGAAAACCCATAAGTTGAAACAGTCGCTAAAATCCCTACAGCTTAATTCAACATCTTAGGAGTGGGGTAAAATGTATCATGATGCATTAAATCAATTTGAGCTGAAGAAACAGAACAATAAAAGAATTATACCCTGCCATCAACAGACACATTTATCCACTCCCAGGCAAAATCAAAACCATCAATTTCCTCATTCTAGCTTCATAGCAAAATTGCTTTCACGTATTCATTGCTGATAGAAGCAACTTTTTT
>NC_068991.1:29184351-29186643 GCF_001194135.2 Octopus bimaculoides
ATATATATATATATATATATATATAAACCTATTGTGTAGGTATTGGGGCGGACACTTACCCAACAGGTTGTTTTCCTCCACCTCTCCAGAATATAAACTCCCAGATGTATTGTACCCCAGTACACGCACATATAAAAGCTCCACGAACTTAACCAATGCATAAAAGAAAGAAAACACTAATGAACACAGATGTGTATGCGCACACCCCCTGCAAAGGTTATACATAGAGTAACACTACACATATTCCATTTCCACAACAACACCAACCTCAAAGACACACTCGTTTTCCACAAACTTTTCCAGAAAACTCTTATGGACTTGCAACATAACAACCCCAGTGGCGAGGTTTTGGTATCAAGGGACATAACTCAATCACCCACTTGTTTCATTTCACTCTCTTCACAGCAACCGCAAACCAGATGTGTCTATTCACCTCTAGCAATAGAAAGTAGTCGCCATATTTCATCCCACATCAGCTACCTTTGTTGAGCGCAGGGTTACATAGTTGGATTGTTACATAACACTCTGTTGAATCCCTGGCGCGAAACCCACGGAAAGATCGGCCGTTATGGATATATAATACTGCACACTTCGGATAATACATACATACATACATACATACTTACATACATGCATATCTCACAATGGTACCTGTAACAAAACACGTGTCACTAAAGAATAGTACAGCCGAATAAAGAAAATTTGGACCTCAGAATTGTCTGCATTCAATAAAACAGTCGCCCACAATGTGTTTACAGCGCCAGGCCCCATACCAACATTTGGTCTGCTTGATTGGACGCTTGACGAAATCCGAGCCATTGGTGTGAAAACCCCAAAAATACTAAGAGGCACACACAATCTCCACATAAACAATGACGTAGACCGCCTCTACCGAAAACAAAAATAAGGCGGCAGAAGCTTAACATCGATCCAAAATGCATTTCAATGTTGTATTATATCTCTTCGACAACATCATTTAACCACCAAGCGACGAAGTCCACCCTTTGACCAAGTTTGCATACATGAAGCTGATAAAATCATAAGGCTTGGCAAGCATCCTCTTGAACAAAATTCTTTGTCTGATAACATAGAATACATGCCCAAAGAAGTCGCACGACTCTTCCGCAATGTATCATCAGATGAAAAGATGAGCCTATATGAGCAGAAGACTATGCATTGAGATGTTAGTAGAAAGGTCCGAGATGATAATAACAATGATCAGGAAAGCTATCATAGACCAATAGCCAGATTACTACATCCCACTTTGAAGGGTATGCGTTTACAATCCAGGAACAGGAGATATCAACCAAGTGTCCGATTCACAAAAGGGACAGAGATGCAGGAAAAGCAGTAAAATGTGACAACCGATACAGACTTAGTGAAGTTAAGAGCGAATATATCACCCATATCATAAGCAGTTGGCCGAAAATGTCATCACGGTATTATCAACCGATGAAACATGATGCTGTAGCTAGGACACAATGAAATCTGTCGAAAGGATAAGCCCGAGGACAAAGAAATAAGAACCTACCGTATGTTAGAAGCCAAAGACACACATAATAAAAATGAGTACTGGTGGAAAGTCCCAGTGAAGACTTCAATAAAATGTAAACACAACAGATCTGGTATGATTTGGGATAGAGAAGCTGTGTACAGTTGTGGAAATTAGTTGCCCAGCGGATGTTAACATAAAGCGGAAGATCAGTGAAAAATAGAATACCTACGCTGAGCTATTGAGAAATCTGCAGTTACTCTATCCAGATTACAAGTTCAGGTTAATACCTGTAATTATTGGGGTCTTGAGATATGTAACATACTGCCTAAATACCTGTCTTGTGAAATTAGGCTTGGCAAAACCAGAAAGGAGAAAGCTGATTCGAAAACTACAGATCCAAGTTATCACTGGAACTGTAAAAACCTGTAAACCTTTCCAGAAGTTTATCATTTAAGTATATATGAGCATGTCTAGGTATGCAAGTATATGCATACGGTTACATACATAAAGCAAAACATACAAATCTGCAGATATACATACATACATACATACATACATACATATCATTACTATTATGCAAAAGTGTCGTAAGTTCAAAAGGTTGCTTTTTCAGAAAATGAAAAAATAGTTTCACCATTCCAGAGCAAAACTGTTGTACTACACTGACAATTTTTGTTACCTTGGCATCTGAAGCAGCTGGAGATACGATAGCAAAAATGAATATTGAAAAAATAAAAGCAAATTTTGACATACGACAGTTTAACATAATAGCAACGATATATATATATATATATATA
>NC_068991.1:29186729-29198619 GCF_001194135.2 Octopus bimaculoides
AGAGAGAGAGAGAGAGAGAGAGAGAGAGAGAAAGATGTGTAAGATATATTAGAATACTGGATTTTCGGCGGAGAGCGAGGACCAAACCCGACCATCAAAGGTTAAATTTCAATGGGCAGAAAGATCATACACAACAACGTCAGTATGGTACGTGTACCTCATTTACAACCCTCTACTTCTGCTTGTACATTGGTAATTCTTTTGTCAAAATATCAACCAAGTAGTCATAGCTGATACAAATTTGTTCGCTTTAACTGAAAACTGAAAGACATCAAGAAAAAAGACCAAGCAGTTTAGTAATCGAATGCAATGTAGTCTTGACTAGTGCTAAATAATTGAAACTACTTAAGTGATAAGTTAGTATTTCACGTTCTGTGATGTGTGAGAGGTTTTTAAGCGAAGGAACATTCATACACATTCAGTCATTAAATATCTTTTAAAGGTGAGAAATTTTGTGTTCAGTAAAAACTTGAGTTTCTGTAAACGATTTCACAAATGTTTGAGGCTCATGACTCGTCACAAGTGTTAAGAAGTTTGAATTGAGAAGATATTATCACCTTTTCAGTTCATTTAGTTTGACGAATGCATCATATTATGTTACAATTCATTACCGTAAAACGGTATGAGCATAGCCCCATGCACTAGTGTTTAACTATAGAAGTTAGCTAAATTAACACTACACTAAAATTTACCGGTAATTAAACCAGAGAAAAATTAACATTCATGTTTTAAAGATTTGAGAACATGAATTAGGAAGTGGCTCTATTGGACGTTTTCAAGAAGTAATGAAAATAAAAGCTAATTTATTGTGTCTGGAGTAAGCCAACATCTTAAGGTGCTTTTAGAAATTGAAAAGTAAACTAAAAAGTACCCTAATGTAATAGCCTTTTAAGTTGTATAACACACACCAAAGTAGTACCCATTTATGTATGTTTATAAATGGTGCAATGATAAATCATTTAATAAACATTTAGTGTTGATAGGACAGGGTTTATGAGTTTTCGTAATTAATGCAATCTGATGGTTAATAAGCTTGACCGTTGATGAAAATCAAAACTGTAATCATTGAAAACTTGTTAAAGTTGAATGAAGCAGAAAAAAAAAAAACGAATCGCATTGTATTGGTATAAGGTAATAGTTATAATATTTGCAACAAAGGAAAATTTTCAAACAGAGTTCTATTTAAAAATTAAGAACTTATGAAACCTAAAAGGAACAAATCATAGAAAGAATAAGATTAAAATAAAGACGAATGAGTATCACAATTTGTTACAAGTGAGGTGATATTGAAAGAAAGTTTGTGTATGAAAACAATGAACAAAAGAACAATGGGAAAGAAGAAATCCTTTCCACACCAAACGCTACATTAGCAACCATTTGTGCTCGCAGAAACAGAGTCACTGCCGCTACACTGGTAATAAACAATGACAACAACAAGAACTGTTACAACAGCTGCAGCAGTTACTAAGGAATGGAAAGTGATCGGGGTAAAAATTGCAAATATTTCGCAGTAGATAGACTTTTGATGGGTGAGAAAACGTGTTATGTTAGAAAGGCCTAACACACTGTTAGATATAAAAACAAATTTTAAAAAGAATACTGGGTTGGAATAGTGTCAGAAATCTTGATCCAAGTGAACTCCGAGAGACTGGACAGGATTACTAACCCAACAGAGATTCAAATTCCATCATCATCATTATATAAGGCTGCATTTCTTTCGACTTAACGTTCTGAGTTCAAATATTGCCGAGATCAAATCTACCTTACATCCTTTTGGGGTCGTTAACAAAAGTGTCTGTTGGCAACTGGAATCGATGTAATTGACTATCCCGTCCCACTTACCCCAACCACCAAAATTCAGGCCTTGCGCTTATAGCCTCAAGGATTATTATTATTATTATTATTATTATTATTATTATTATTATTATTATTATTATTATTAGGCGACCTGGCAGAATTGTTAGCACTTCGACCAAAATGCTTAGTGACGTTTCTTCCGGCTCTTTATGTTCAAATGCTGCCGAAATCGACTTTGCCTTTCGTCTTTTTGGGATCGATGAAGTAAAAATAAAATACTTGATGTAATCGACTTCCCTTCCCCTCAAACTTACTGTCCTTGTCCCAAAATTAGAAGCCTACTATTATCATAATTCATTTGCATAATTTGTTGTCTTATCTGGGTCGATGTGTGATAATGAAAGGCTGGTTGAAACCGGACCATGATGTGAATACACATATCTTGAATCCGTATATCTAAATTGATTCACACACGCACACAAGTTATTTCACAAACTGTCAATTATTTTTAACAAAATCTTTTATTAGTTTCAGTTTTCTTTACAATATTGAGTCACTATATTAGCGAAAACAGAAAGAAAGAAGAAAACAAATTTCATTTGTACACAGGCGGAGGTATTGCTGAGTAATTAAGAAGTTCGCTTGCAACTGTGATTTCGGGTACAGTTCCACCGTGCGGTATCTTGGACAAGTGTTTACTAATATGGCTCTGGACCAACCAATGCGTTGTGAGTGTATTTGGTGAATAAAGACACGTGGCATACTGGTTAGGATGTTACAGTCACGCTCACAATTTCATATTTTCGATTTCCAGACCGGCAGTGACTTCTGATCGTGAGCAAGTTCACTCAGCTGTACAGCGGTAAATTGGTAACCTTGCGATGGACTGGTGCTCCATCCTGGCGAAATGTTGGCTTGCCGAGCTAACAGTTGAAAGTTAAAACAAATTATATCAAGATAAACAGCTCATGACCTTACAGGTGGGGCCCAGTTAAAAGTTTCTTCAGATCGAGTAACCCATCCTGCTCAAACGGTCCTTGAATAAGGGTTATTTAAGGATGTTGAACGAAACACGCATGTTTCGAGAGATGAATTATTCAAACCCCAAAGAGTTCCTCTCAACACATGGCTATGATGCTTCCCCACTACTTCTGCTCATGATCAGAGATGCACGTATCGTCAGCCACCAAGGGACATGCTCAACTGGTTAAGGTCAAACAAATGACGAGCAAATCTGTGGTATTGAGCAGAATATTTGCTGTAGCCCATCTTTTATACCAAGAAAAATATGTAAATGAATACACTTCCAATCAGTTAAGATCAGAAGCCATGAGAGCCAGTGCCTGGTACTACATCAGAGCATTCATTATTATTATTATTATTATTATTATTGCCTTTGCTCAGCTTCTAACGCTGGAGATGTACTACGGTGCCAGCTGTTCACTACTTGTGAACTAAGGTAACACCCCTTATTTTTCGAGCACCATCCGGAGTATTCGAGCGGTTCCAAGCAGTGCTATTTTCTGCAAGTGCTCTATTCTTATTGCAGCCCCTATTTTGTTCCATATACTCTTATTGCAGCCCGTATTATTATTATTATTATTATTATTATTATTATTATTATTATTATTATTATTATTATTATTCCTTCGTTACACAGTGTAGGTAAAAATGCGCCGGAGTCTTTAGTCATCTGCCAAGTCACAACAAGGACCTCAGATAGATAATACTTTCCTTAAGATGTGCGCTGTGCCCAATAAGGCTGCTTTTCGTAAGACATCAATCTTGCATGGGATTTCCAGTTGCCTTAAGAAGTCTTGAAGGTTCAATGGGATTGAACCCAACGCTCCGATCACCACTGGTATCACTTTTATATTACCCTTTCGCATTCCATACAGTCTTGCCATTTCCACTTTCAATTTGGAGTACTTAGCGATTCTTTCAACCTCTTTACTCACAACATTCATGTCATTTGGTATGGCTAAATCAATGATCTGACAGTATATGACTCTCTTATTCAATATGACAATATCTGGTCGACGGTATTCGATTACACGACGCGTCGGAAACTCATAGTTCCAGAGTATCGTTACTTTTCCATCCTCCTTCATAACTTTACTTGGTGCATGCTCATACCTGTTCTCTTTTATTTCATATTGGTGTTTACAGCATAAGAACCTATGAAGATGCACACACACTTTATCGTTGCGGCGGCGATTGTATTCTTTTTGTGTAAGGCTCTCATATTCACTTACCAAGTGAGTCACATTTTCCTCATTCTTTCTACAGAGTCTGCACTTCTGGGTGTCAGAAGTTTTGTAGATGTCATAATTCACTGAATTGGTAGCGAGAGCCTGGTCTTGTGCAGCATTGATCAGGCTTTCGGTGGTACGCTTCAAATCACCTCACTCAAGCCATGCCCATGATGCTGTATTATCCTTAACGTCTTCTGTATTCCTTTCAAACTGTCCATGCATTCCCATTTCAAGGTCTTCTTTTCTCTTCTCCTCAGGTTTTTGGTTAAACTCTTCCTTGCCCATCATTTCATCTGCATTTACACCAATGTCATTCGCGGCATATTGCAGCAGGTCTTCACACTATTTGTCAAATACTCGGCAAGCATTCTCCTTTCACTCCTTATACAATGGTCTATACTAATTAGTCCTCTACCATCATTCTTTCTTTTTATATGCAATCTGTTTACGTGTGCCTTAGGGTGTAGCACCCCATGCAACGTCATCAACTTTCTCGTCCTTTTATTCAATGTTGATATTTCCTCCTTAGTCCATTTGACGATGGACGCACTATATCCGACCGCCGCAACTGCCCATATATTCATTGCGGTGATCAAATTCTTGGCATTCAGGTTGGATTTCAACACCATCTTCATCCTTTTTTGATACGCCTCGCTGACCTTGACTTTCATTTCTCTGTGTAGAATGTCATCCAGCTCCAAAATCCCTAAATATCTATACCCACTACCGTCGGGTTCACCCATGGTCTCTCCTGATGGTAACAGCAATCCTCTGCAGGATGCTTTCTTCCCTCATTTCATATTAAGGTCTGAACATTTGGTGATCCCAAATTCCATACCGATGTCCCTACCACACTTCTGGACTGTTTTGGTTAAGAAATCTATCTGTTTTTCAGATTTCCCAAACAATGTCAGGTCAACCATAAACAGAAGATAGTTTAATGATGGGACTTTCTTCCCACGTCGGTAACCCATATTAACTTTCCTAAGTGTCATTGTTATGGGTATTAATGCAATTATGAAAAATAACAGAGAAAACGAGTCACCTTGGAAGATTCCCCTTGTAATATTAACTTCTCCAAGGAATACCTTACTTGAGTACAATTTGGTTTTCCACTCTTTCATGCAATGCATCAGAAAATTTGTGATGTTGTCAGCAATACCAAACATCTGCAGGCATTCAGCGATGTAAGAATGAGGCATCATATCATATGCCTTCTTAAAGTTAATCCAAGCCATAAACATATTTGTATGATGTTTTTTACAATGATTCAAAACTGTTTTATCGACAACCAGGTGATCCTTGATACCCTGAGAACCCTTCCTACATCCTTTTCGTTCCCTTGGTAGTATTTCTTCCTGTGCCAGGAAAGTGTATGTCTTTGTCGCATATATTCCAGTGAGTATCTTCCAGATTATGTCTAAGCATGCTATGGGACGGTAGTCTCCCACAATATTCTCCTTTCTTCTATCTTTCATTACAAGTGTTGTCCTCCCAGTCACCGTCCACGCAGAGACTGTACCTTTTTGGAAACACTCATTCAATTGGGCTGCTAGTCTTTCATGCACCTCGTGCTATCTCTTCAGCCAGAACCACGAATCCCATCTGGTCCGGGGAGCTTTCCAGTTAGGCACTTTACCTATTTGTTCTTTCACATCACCCGTGCTTATGACAATATTACTTTGTTTCTATCCAACTTGTAATCCTGTTTTGATAGTTCCTATCCGCATTGCATCCCTTTTATGCACTACATTGCTTCCCCATAATCCGCTCCTCCAGAACTCCTTGGCTTGATTTGCATCAGGAGCAACATTTTCCACATTGTATCCTTCTAACATTCTGAAGAATTGCTTCGGGTTATTTTTGAATAATCTTTTCTCCTCGAACTGCTTATTTCTGTTCACAAATCTTCTGATCTTCTGGCTTTTTGCCATGATCCTCTGTTTTAACTACTTTATTACTGCATCAAACCTGTTCTTCTGTATTTTATATTTCTTCTCTAATTTTTCTCGGTCTGTTTTTTCCCCATTTTCCATTTTCCTCTTAAACATTGCTCAATTGTTCCTAGATCTTACCTTCCCGCATTATGTCCCTTTCAATGCGTCGTTTCCACCATGGTTCTTTTGCTCCACCAATTTTTGTTCTCATAAGTTGTAATTTCTCCTCAGCAAATAGTGCAATAGCTCGGAGAAGATTCCTTGTTTGTGTTATGTCCTCCGTCTGGATGTATGGTATGACAGTATTTATCTTTTGTGTTACTTTATTTATCATACTCCTATCTACCCTTCTCATTCATGGGGATTTTTCCTTCTGGAACATTCATCAAGTCGGTGAGTCGTCTTTGAATTTCAAACAGTTCATTATTTAGTTGGTTCATTTCCCCTGCATGTCCAGCCACCATAGTACCAGGGTTCACTGTATAACGTTCTTGTTCCTCATCCTTAACAGCCCCATCACCATTCCCCTGTTCTTCTTGTCTACTCTTCTCCCTGCTTTCAACTCCTCCCTCTCTGTTTTCAACTCCGACCATCCTTTGTAGCCCATTTGCAAAGTCTCTCAGACTCTCACTAATCCGAGATATTTCTACTCCAGTTAAGTAACCCTTCCTCCTAATCACTCTCACTTAGTTCGTTAGTTTATTATCTAACACTGAACACATGTCCTTTTCCATCCAAATTTTCAAGGTGCGTCGGCCTACTCCACGACTTCTTTCCAGCTTTGCTCTTTCATGACATTCAAAAAGTGTATCGACTCTTCCTTCGTCCACTTATGTCAGTTTTTGCGCACACCGTGTACGTGATCACTGCCCCTGATGCGGGCGGTTTCGGACGTGCCGGGTGGGAAATCCTCACCATAATTGGCTATAGCTTCATTCTCACCGTTAATTCTTTCCTTGTTGTGTTGCATCATGATTTCATGAATCATTCGTGGGGTTCTCACGAGAGTTGTTATTCAGATCTCATCTCTCTTTTTGTCTCTTTATTTGTAGATACACGTGCACATGCATGTACATACACATATATATAAATAACGCGCTTGCATGTGTCGCCTCCATAACCACTGTGATTATCATTACCACCATCATTCTATCTATAACATTTAAAATTATTAATAGTAATATGGGCCCCGGTATATTGCAGCAGATCTTCGTCACTATTTATCAAATACTCGGCAAGCTTTCTCCTTTCACTCCTTATTCAATTATCTATACAAATCAATCCTCTGCCACCATTCTTTCTTTTCATATACAGTCTGTTTACGTTTGCAGTTAACACTTAATACTATCTTTTGTGCAACCTGCATGAATGGTAATCCTGGGGTCATTCTCAACTAATCTTTAGTTCCTTTACTGGTCATTTCAGGTGCTCCCACAATCACTGGTTTTGTAACAGTCTTGAGAGTAGGAGAAAGGGGAAAGCTTGATGAATAGATCAAATTCTACAGGTCTGTAAATACATTCGGCAGAGAGTAAGGAGATCAGCAGTGGGCATTCCTGTGCGATGAGAGAAAAGATGCCTCAGACCCTTGGAGGTCAGCAGAGGTCAAATGTGTTTACTACTACAAGCAATCACTGAGAGCGCTGACCTTGGTCTCGAAAAGAACCATTTCACCTTGTTCTATTTCTAATTACTGATAAAAAAATATTATCATTATTATTATTATTATTATTATTATTATTATTATTATTAGCATTCATTTACATTAGTTGATTTCTTATCTAGACCAATGGGTAACAGTAAAAGTTTTGTTGGGAACAAGACTACAACATGAATACACATTACCTGACTTCACACGTCTTAATTTATTCACACACACACACACACACACACACACACACACACACACTCGCACACACACACACATGCACACACACACACACACACACACGCACACATACACACACACATACATATATATGTGCATTATGTATGCATATATGTAATGTAAGCTGAAAAGCGTTAAATAATTTTCGAAGGAAGATGCCACAAAGTAAGGAATACAATTTTGACGGTCTCTTTACTGATCTTAAAGAATTCGGCAAATTTCAAAGCCTTCAAACTTTTGTCATTCTATTAACATGGCTGGCGATTTCTTTTACAATGCTACACATTGTCTTCCTGGGTAAGCTGTGATTTACAATTCTTGATTTTTAAAGTTTAATTTTTGATGTTGGTGTCAGAAATAGTTGGCTAAAATAGGGTAGTAGTGTGGTTGAAAGAGCAGACGGCTGAGCTGCTCTTGTTTTGCCCCAGTTCGACCTTTTCTAACTATGCTCAATGACTGTCCACATATGGACTTTCCTGTCTTTCCATATATGTGATGAAACTGCACCGACCATGATGCTAGGTTGCATATCCAACAATGTGCAGTCGCTGCAGTTGAAACACGTGTAGGTCACATAAAGACGCTGTAAATAACTGTTAAATAAAATTATGGATGTGAGAATCTCCGTTCTCCTTATCTTTATTAATGTTGTTACTTACTGTACTGAAAATATGCAATCCTGAACAGGACAGTCAGATCTACCCAGCGCGAAAAGTTACCAGAGCCTAACAACTTATTGTTAGCTCGGGTACCACAAAAGAACTGTTGTGGTTAGCCGGCATCTGAAACCAACTTAGGAGGAAACATGGTTACCGCTAGGATAATATATCCTTTAAAACTCATTTTACACACACACCCACCGCGCGCGTGCACACACATGCATATAGATGTTTCTTTATTGGCCACACACGGCTGAACACAGAGGAGACAAAATACAAAGTAGAGCTTTTCCTTTTGGTGAAAAAAAAAAAAAAAGGAAAAAAGTGTGTGGGGGGTAGAATTTCGATCAAAAAGGAAGTCGATCAATAGAGAACGTGTATCACAGAAATGTCATAATGTAAAAGGGAAACAGACTAGGTGTGTCTGTGGAAAGAAAAGCCTATGGAAAAGACTACGGTAACCTTGGGCAATAATGTCATGCAAAAAACACATTACAATAAGTGACTCTCTTTTTTCCTTTCTTTTACTGGTTCATAGGATTATGCTCAAGGTGGCTCCATCATTCACACGTGTCATCCTTACGACATTCACCCATCTTTTTTGAAACATTCACTAGACAAAACTTCCCTCTCTACTCTCACCTTCCACTTCAAGTAATACTTGAAGAAGTTGATGAGAGATTCACCAGAGAGGAAAGTGTTCGTCTCCAGACCTTTTAGACGCGTCCAGCATACACATTCTTTCGCCATATCCACAAGTACGACGAAAATGACTCTTCCTTCCCGTTTCAAGGAAGGAGGCGCGACAATATTCACGATAGACTCGGTTGATAAACTGACTCGTCCCACACACCGTATTTATGGGATTTCTCCATAAATACTGACAATACTACAGCAGCGAGGAGACCAGATATAATTATACAGAGCAAAATAAACAAATGGTGTAAGACAATATACTTTGCAATAGTATATGATAATAGAGTGGATACCAAAGAAATTGAAAAACAAAACTGAGAAACATCAGGGCTTAGCCACAAACATGAAGAAATTGTAGAACACAAGAATAAAAATTGTTCCTGTGATAATTGGTTCAGTCGGCTCGTATTGTTGACCTGCAGAAAAGTGCCACCTGCAGTCTTCAAGGATCCTAAGAAAGATTATTGAAATTTGGGGAAACTTATTATCACTAAATCTCTAGGTAACATCTCTGCTAAATAGCTTCTAATAGCTTTTGTTATTATATTTTTTTCTAAGTTTAGCACAAGGCCAGAAATTTTGATGGAAGTGGGACAAGTAGATTACACCGACCCCGGTAATTGACAGGTACTTCATTTCATCGACCTCGAAAACATGAACCGCAAAGTTGATCTCGGAAGGATTTGAACTCAAAATGTAAAGAGACTGAGAAATACCACAAAGTATGTTTTATCCCCGGCGCACTAATGATTCTGCCTGTTCGCTGTTCTAATACTTTCTGATCTAGATACAAGGCCGGCAGCTATGTAAGCAGGAAGTTAGTTGATTACATCGACCCCAGTACATTCGAAAGAATGAAAGACAAAGTTAACTTCAACGATATGTGAAGTCAGAATGTAACGTGCCGCAACGGAATAAAGCAAAGCGTTTTGTCCGACGGTCATGATATTCTGCAAGGGTTTGACAAAAGAACATATTCGGGTTCACAACATTACACGCAGTCAAAACATTTTTACTGTTAGGCACAACTCGCTCTTCAAATAACACTTTCAACATCATATCTCGAACAACACAAAACATACACTGAAATTATCACTCAATGAAATAACACAATACACACCCTTATGTAACCGATATCTGATCCTATTACACTCACAGTTCACATTCAACACATCTACTAACCAATAATATTACACATACTCAGCACATACTCTATAATTCTCATTCCAGCAACTTCTCTTCTTTTTTAGCTCTTTTTCGCACATTATAAAATCCACTGCATAGTTTCTCAAATTAATCTTCCCTAACCACAATACAAACTTCTGAAGCGTACTCTTTGTACAAGCATTAACCTCCAAACGTCCAACTGAACGGAAGCTATTTCAATTTTTACATTATAAGAAGACATATGGCGGCTAACTAATAAAAATAATGTTTTAAAAAAAGTGAAATAATTTAAATTTTCTGGTTTGGATACAGTCTACTATTCTGTACGCATCCAAGAATAAAATACTTTGTCATGACTTGTGGTGAAACTGATGAAAACGCAGTAGTTTTAAATTTAAAGATGGGGTTAATAATCTGAGAAAATTATAAGACTAGTTTTCTCGGATATTTTGACATAAAATACAAGGAACTTTGAGTTTATGAAATAGCATTTTCTTTTCAGCTTACACTCCAGATCATCAATGCAAGGATCTCTCAGAGAAACAGCTGTCCATATACAACGTGACGTCATACGATGACATCAGTTATGAGAAGTGTCACATTAACATATTTCGTGGCTTGAAAAATATTACGGATGAACTCTCCTGTATTAATGGACACAACTACTCAGCAAATGAAGATGTCTCTTTTGTGGTAGAGGTAAAAATGTTAATATTTTAGATCTTATTTAACCTACACCTCTCTTCCTCTCTGTTTCACTAACACATCCGCTTTCAGATATATGTTTGAACAGTTAAAATGATATACGATATTGAAAGAGAATTGCTTTTGCTGTCTAGCGACCAGTCAACCCTGAATGAGAATTTCTATGCTTAAATCATTCTCATCATGATCAATCAGACCTTTACTCAAACGTAGATTATCTAGGAATAGAGTTATCCAATAGTTAATATAGTTATATAGGAATATAATTATAGTTATCCCTTCATATTTTTAAAACGGTATAGTGTGATTTGGGGGAGATTAGTCTACTATTTCTAACAGATCATTAGATTATAGAGAGTGTCCATCGTTAGCTTTGTCATACCGAAGGAGTTTCCTATCATTCCTATCATCACCCCATGTGAAAAAGATCCCTAAACTACCTGAATTCGAGGCTGGTCATATTCTCTGCTCCCTACTACTGATACCTTAATTCCTCTTTCGAACTTAATTCTTCTAAGGGAAATATCCTAAGACTAACAGAACTTAATTTTCACGAATAAACAACCCAAGTAAGCAATTATGGCCTTTTGGTTATGAAGTTTCTTTCGTTACCATGGTTACCGGGTCCGATTCAGCAACACAGTAGCCCGGTGAATTGTTTCGGCTTGGCCAATGATTGAGTAGAATTGGGTTTACTGTAACATTAAGGAAATCCATCATCATCATCATCAGCAGCAGCAGCATCTAATTACATATGTGGGTATATATATATATATATATATATAT
>NC_068991.1:29198758-29211492 GCF_001194135.2 Octopus bimaculoides
TGTGTGTGTGTGTGTGTGTGTGTGTGTGTGTGTGTGTGTATGTGTGTGTGTGTGTGTGTGTGTGTGTATGCATGTATGTGTGTATGTATGTATGTATGTATGTATGTATGTATGTATGCGCGTATGTATGAATATGTATATATATATATATATAATTATGTGTATTTCTTCTATCTTAATGAATAAAAATTCTTCTGATAGAATAAATGGGTTAATAGAAACCAATGTAGCAAAGAACACAAAATACCTGTGGTTTAGTTCCTGTTTTTAAGGTATATATATAGTTGTCAGAACTCTTCCAGATAGGAGTTTTTAAGTTTTAATATTTCGTTTAGGTAAGGCGGCGACCTGGCAGAATCGTTAGCACACCGGGTTAAATGCTAAGCGGCATTTCATCCGTCTTGGCGTTATGAGTTCAACTTCTGCCACGGTCGACTTTACCTTACATTCTGTCGGAGTCGATAAAATAAGTAATAGTTGAACACTGGAGTCGATGTAATTGATTAGCCTCCTTCCCCGAAACTGCTGGCCTTGTGCCAGAACTTGAAACCAATATTTCGCTTAAGCATTGCAATACTAAGACCGTGAGTAGGCCTCAATATAGAATACTTCAGAGCGAATCGTTAGCCGAACACAGAGCGGTAATAAGAAAATGAGATGACAAAGGAATAAGCGATTATCTTAAGAACTTCATTAGCTTACAGTTGTTTCTGCTATAAGCTATAGTGGACTCATGGCTGAGGGCCTGAGTAACAGAACTTCATCGCACCCTCAAATATGAAGAGATATCTGTATCTGTTGAGTAGTTGTATCCATTTTATATTTCAGGCTGCCATGAAGTTATTCTGTATTCCTGGGGCACTTTACTATGCGGGGCACTTTACTATAAGAGAAACAGCAGTAAACTAATGAAGCTCATAAGATGATTGTTTATTCCTTTGTCATCTTATCTTCTTGTATATAAATATATATATATATATAAATTTATTAATAACGGTAGAAATTGATATTAATCAATTAAAACCAGTGGTCTAGCATATTAAAAAAATCCGAAGATTAAAATTATATTACATACAAAAATAAGAGGAATGACCAGCAAAAGTGGACTCCTATATGCTAGAAATAGATGCCGAATCATCTAACCACGTTGTGTCGCTAAATTTTTACTGAGAACATATTTTTCGTGGTTAGATGATTCGGCATCTATTTCTAGCATATAGGGGTCCACTTTTGCTGGTCATTCCTCTTATTTTTGTATACACACACACACACACACACACACACACACACACACACACACACACACACACATATATATATATTACACAAAAACAGATAACAATGCCGAGGCTGTGAAAAGTTTTCGGGACATTTATAAGGAAAGAGATATAATCTTGCAGCTGTTTCTGGGCTATTATAGATATCAGAGACGATGTGAAAAAGATAAAGGGAAAAGGAGGAGATAAGGAAAATAAGAAAATGAAAGTAGAAATAACATAAAATATTGTAGTTGCAGCTTCATTATTCGAGTGTGTATAGAGTGGTGTATAGAAGTGGTAAAAAAAGTTTCTTGTACACGGTATGTAAGTTCTGATAGTAGTTCGTGTTTAATCATTTCATATATGTATGTATATATATATATATATATATATATATATATATATATATATATATATATATATATATATATATATATGGTAATTCTATTTATTCTCGATGAAAGGCTTTGATCGACCCGTGGTTATAGTAGAAGACACTTGGACAAGATGCCACGTAATGGGACTGGATCCGAAAACATGTTGTCGGGAAGCAAACGTCTTACCACACAGCCACGCCTGCACCTTTTAGCAACAAATGCCATACCTATAAGTTTCTTCATTTAGAATATTTTTGATACTATCTTTGGTTTATATTGTTCTTATTCTAACCAAGATATCTTTTTTAATTCAGTATGTTTTTCTATTATATGTATTTGGGGCTAAAATCAAAAGCTATTCTGCATTTATCATTTCCTTTGTTTTCCTTACAGTGGAACCTGGTTTGTGATAAAGACGGCTTGGCAGAATTAACACAATCTTTATATACTATAGGCCAAGGAGCTGGTGCTTTGATATTTACGGCTTTTGCAGATAAAATAGGTCGGAAACCAGTTCATGTCAGCTGTACATTTTTTCTCATGCTATGTGCGTCGGGAAGTGCGCTCTCACCAAACATATGGGTCTTCGCAGCGCTTCGAGTTTTAAGTGGTGCCTTTGAACAGGTTATGATATTTATCTACATTATTTGAGGATAAACAAATATCCATATTCTATATTGTTATAATTATTCCCTTGATATAGTTGCGCTCTCTGAAAATCGTCTCTCTAGTGAGGGTCAAGTAAATGAACATACTTATGGATATACTATCTTCTGGAAAGGCCTACCTAAGGGTCAGCGTAGAAAATCTGGTGTTGGGTTTGCTCTCAAGAATACATTAGTATCCTCCATTGCAGAGATTCGAATAGTATATCTGAACGGATCATGTCATGCCATATTAAACTGACTAAAGGTAGGTTTCTTATCGTTGTCAGTATTTATGCACCAACAATGTCCCATTCTGATAAAACTGTAAGACAGTTTTATGATGATCTAGCACAATTATTGAGTAAACTACCAATTTCTGACAAGCTGGTAATACTGGGAGATTTCAATGCAAGAGTTGGAAAGGACTATGTTTCATGGCCTGTTTTAAATCGATATGGGATTGGAAAATGTAATAAAAATGGAGTAGCTCTTTTGACGTTTTGTAATCAGAATGATCTGGTTGTCACCAACACTCCGTTTAAGCAGAAAAATAAAAATAAAACCATTTGGATGTACCCAAGATCTAAGCACTGGCATCTCATAGATTATATTCTGATCAGAAAATGTGATACGAAAGACGTTTCTAGCGTTCGGGTCATGAGAAGGGCAGCGAGCTGGACTGACCATCATCTAGTGCGTGGATAAATAGATTTTTCGATAATGCCTAAAAATCGACAGTCTGGTCCTAAGGTACCCAAAAGTTAAATGTTGCAAACTTTATATTATCGAGCAACTTGCAAAGATTCCACGATCCTATAGAAAGTATCAATCTTGACCCAAACAATCTATGGGGAGATTTTAAAACAAAAGTATTTGGGCATACTTTCTCGGTCGACATATCTGTATTTTTGCAAAATTCTTTCCTTGAATCTTTCTTAACGTGTTTCAGGTTCACCATCCTTTGACACTCTTCTGCAACAGTCTGTAGGGTTAAATTTTGGTTCACTTGTTCACTCTTTGGA
This sequence comes from Octopus bimaculoides, assembly GCF_001194135.2. Classification (NCBI taxonomy): domain Eukaryota; kingdom Metazoa; phylum Mollusca; class Cephalopoda; order Octopoda; family Octopodidae; genus Octopus; species Octopus bimaculoides. Next base: position 29,202,064 of record NC_068991.1, read on the forward strand.
AGAATTCTTGCCCGTATTTCTGTATTTTATTTTGCTGTAAGGCCTTCTACAAAAATGAGGCACATAAACACCTTAGGAGTAAGTTCTTTAAGTTTAAAACTTTCACACATTCTGTTGGCTGTTCCTGCATATATAATAAAGTCATCATCCTCTTTTTTAGTTAAATTCCAACACTCTATTCGAGTGTTAAGTAGAGAAGTTTTATCACCGATCATGTTAGACAATCAGTTGATTGTTTCCTGAAAACAAATTTTACAAAACTTTTTGAGCAATATGAAATTACAGTATCGTTCATGCTCAGACAGAGCTAATTTATGTATTAATAACCTTACTTTTTCTTCGTCCAATCATGTTTTACAATCTTCCTTAAAAGCTCCTCGTACCTTCTGTAGTACGCTGCAAAAGTTATAACCTCCTCTGAGTTATAACTGAATTCTGTTATGGAGTTCGATTCGCCGTTCGGCGAAAACAAACTTACCGTATTTCGGACATCTTTGCGTATAGCTCCAAAAACTGTTGTTGTTGTTGTTGTACTAATTGCTTCTGCAACTCCTGTTGCTGTTCTTGTTGCCTTTGCATCTGTATTATAGAAGCTAATAGGTCTTCCATTATTTAACAAGTTGTTTCACGGACAAATTGTTAAATAACCTACGTGAGCTTCGAAGCCCTCGTAGTCAGATGTATCCTCCGTCTCCAATGTTGCGGTACCACGACGATATTGTGACGGATGGTTTAGATACACTGTACCAGTTTAGTAACAGTAAACAAGATAAAGATGCAGCCGTAATGACAACATGACGATCCAACAATCTCTTCACGAACCAACAATCAATACTCCAAACGAACTAACCAACCGACACCTTCCGACTTCGCTGCGAATTCAACTCGAACTAACACACAAACTTCTCTCCTACCGCTACTACTTATAATCGTTCTGTCCAGTCTATTTCTCGCAAGGGGGCGTCGTGACTCTCATCACAGCATCTCAAGAGACAAAGATAATTTCAATAATTCCCCTAGTTAGTAATATGTATTTACCATAGAAATGTATGGATGATTTAGCAGAACGACTGACGAAACGTATGGAAATGCGCAAAACTAGATGTCTAGGCTGAGAAATTCTCGATTCAATCATGAGGCGGTTTCTTCCCCTGTCAGCGCATGTGTATACATTTCCACTCTTCTTACGGCACCAGAAGTATTTTACTACTATTTCTAGCAATGTAGGTATCTCGATAGCTTTAGTCACATTTAGTGACGATTGAATTTTTCCTTTATGGTATTAGAATGTGTCCTGTTGTTTATATATTTATCATACATATACATACATACATACATATATATATATATATATATATATATATATATATATAAATGTACGTGCGCGCACACATACACGTGCACATACATACATATATACATACATACATACATACATACTTACATACATACATATATACATACCTATATACATACATACGTACATATATATATACATACATACGTACAGCAAAACAAACAGCCGGGAAGAAGGGAGTCTGCAGATGTGCCGAAGAATTGTTAAACAAAACTGTAATGTCAGAGGAGTGGGAGAATAGGAACCTCGGTTTAATGTGGCTAGACTATAAGAAAGCTTTTGACTCTGTTACCCAATCATGGATGTTAGAAGCCCTTCAACTTGTTAAAGTTCCAGTGAACATAATCAAAGCCATAGCTGACCTGATTTCATCGTGGGCTACCATCTTGAAATTAAACACATGAAGTGACTGTATTATTACTAATAGAATACATTACCGCCGAGGTATATTCCAATGAGGCGGCCTCTCTGTGATGTTATTTAATCTTTCTGTAAATCTTTTGTCATTCATGTTAAGAAAGTTTAAAGGATATCTCACTGGTTCGCAAGGAAACAGAAATACCAAAATTGCATACTGTTTCTTTGTGGATGACTTGAAACTATATGCAAAGAATATGCATGAGATGAAAAAGAGACTTGACTTGGTTACAACATTCTCAAAGAATATAGGGTTGTAGTTTGGTCTGGATAAACGTTGCTATATTGTTGTGAAAAGAGGAAAAACTGTAAACCAGACTCGCAGCATCTCCATCAATGACTTAACTGTTTCCCCCATATCTGATGAGGAATGTTACAGGTATCTAGTGGTGGATGATAACATATCTTGCAATGGCATCTGTAACAAAACATGTATCACTAAAGAATTTTACAGTCGAATAAAGAAAATTTGAACCTCGGAACTATCTGCATTCAATGAAACAGTGGCCCACAATGTGTTTCCAGTGCCGGTACTAATACCAACATTTGGGCTGCTTGGTTGGACGTTTGATAATAGCTGAGCTAATGATGTTGAAACCCGGAGATACTAACAAGCACACATAGTTTCCACATCAACGTAGTGACGTAGACCGCCTCTACCTAAAAGGAATACGAAGTGGCGCAGAGGATTAACATCGATCCAAACTGCCTTTTAATGTCGTATCATATCCCTTCGGCAACATCTTTTAACCACCAAGTGTTGAAGTGCATCCCTTGACCCAGTTTGCATACATGAAGCTGATAACCTTATAAGATTTGGAAGGTAGCTCCTTGAGCAGCATTACTTGTCTGAAACCCTTAAATACATGCCCAAAGAAGTCGCACGACTTTTCCGCAACATGTCATCAGATAAAAGGATGGGTGTATCTGAACAGAAGACCATGCATGAATATGTTAGAAAGCTCGTAGATGATTGTAACATTGATCATCAAAGCAGTCTATCATGGACCAACAAGCGGTTTACTACCTCCCACTATGAAGAGTATACGTTTGCAATCCAGGAACAAGAAATATCACCCGAATACCAGAGGCACAGAAGGGACAGATGTGCAGGGTATGCAGTAAAATGTGACAACCCTTGCAGACTTTGTGGAGTTAACACTGAAGATATCATTCACATCATAAGCAGTTGTCCGAAAATGTCATCACAGTAATATCTATCGATGAGACATGATGTTGTAGCTTAGGCACTGTGTAATGGGCTCCGTCGAAAGGATAACACCGAGGACAAAGAAATAAAAACCCACAGTATGGTGGAAGCAATAGCCACTCATAATAAAAAGGCGTACTGGGAGAATGTCCCAGTGAAAACCTCAATAAAATGTAAACACACTAGATCTCATACTATGTTTAGGATAAAGAAAAGAAACAGTGTACAGTTGTGGAAATCAGCTGCCCAGCAGATGTTAACAGTGAAAAAGAATACCTACGCTGAACTATTGAGAAATTTGCAGTTACTCTGTCCAGATTACAAATTCAGGTTTATATCTGTAATTCCTGGGGTACTGGGGCATGTAACACACTGCCTAAATATCAATCTTGAGAAATTAGGTTTCTCAAAACCAGAAAGGAGAAAGCTGATTCGAAGACTACAGATCCAAGCCATCACAGGAACTGTAAAAGTCTGTAAAACTTTGCAGAAGTTTATCATTTAAGTATATATGAGCATGTCTAGAAATGCAAGTATATACATGAGAAGACATACATAAAACAAAGCATACAAATCTGCACGTATACATACATACATACATACATACATACATAAATACATACATATAAAAACACCCTGTTGTCGATATTGAAATTCTAATGAAGGAGTCTTGGATCTAGGCTAGAAACCGGTTCTTTCTCTATAGACAAGAAATCTTGAAATAAACTGAATAATGACATACATACATATATACATACATGCATGCATGCATACATACACGCACATGCATATATCCATATGTACACTTTGTCTCTATACATATGTGTGTCTGTGTGTGTGGTCGTATAGGTATGTGTGTATGTGTATATAGGTATGTGTATCGTGTTTATTACTGGAACAGTGTTTTATGTATAGTGTTTTGTTAAATTTATTATTATCATTATTATACGATTATTTCAGTATATTTTTATTGCCTAATAGATCGCAACTCAGTCTACCTGCGGTTTGTAGGGTGTAATGTTTTAATATGATATATCAGCAGAAGCTTTTAGTGTTATTGTCTTTTTTCTTTTTTATATTTTACTTGTTTCATTCATTAGACTGCGGCCATGCTGGTGCACCGCCTTGAACGGATTTAGCCGAACACATCGATTCAAGGACTTGTTTTTTTAAGCCTGGTACTTATTCTATCGGTCACTAACACATGCCGAAAAGCAGGAGTAGGGGAAATATATATACAAAAACATACGCAGGCACGCACACACACACACACACACACTCATACTCACACACATATACGTCATACGTACAAAGTAAAAGAAGCAAGTCATATATATATATATATGACGGGCTTCTTTCTCTTTCCGTCTATCAAATCCACTCACAATACTTTAGTCAGTTCGGGGCTATAGTAGAAGACACCCAAGATACCACTCAGTGAGACTGAACCCAGACTCATTTGGCTGGGAAGCAGCTTCTTACCACACAGCCACGCCTGTCTATTTTGTGTTTATAGAAATCATACCTTGTGTATGAATTTGGAGGTATATTTACATATTTGTCATCATTCCCTAAGCTCCCAACGCTACCCAACCCCATAATTATCATAGAGAATAGATCTTGTCTTCTTTTTAATCCCCAGATTCTGACTGCTTCCATTACCAGATCATATATTCGCAGAGTTTCTTCATTTCTTTTGGAGATTTATAAAGTTAGAAATAACACATCTGTTACAATACACTTGTTCCACTTAATCTATCAGAATACGTGTCGGATTAGCTTTACTTTCCTTGTCTATATGATTTGGCATCTACCCGAGAATAGTTAGTTTGTATTTGTTTGTAATAATTTCTTTCATATGTTTTACGATTTCTTTCCTACAGGTATTTCATAAATCTGATATAATTTTCAGTGTATGATAGTTGCAACTCTGTATTCTTTCTGTTTTGTAGCATCCAGAAACAATAGGATCCAATGTTTCTTCCTAATCTCTACAAAATTTGTAGTTACGAAATGTAGTGGTTCTCAAATTTTAAAAAATCCAGCAATCGAAACACAAGATAAATATAAATTAATTTATTGTCTCCCACCCGCTCATTACATTGTGTAACAATTTTTTTTCTTTTATATTTGTCTTTGGTCAGTAAGTGTTATTTCCTATTCGCTTCTCTGTCAAGAAATCAAAGGAAATGACTACGATACCCTTCAAACTTTGCCTCTGTGACTGGGACATCAATGTTTTGAGACTGAACTATTTTCCAGTACATTTCAGACAGATTCAGTGCTGAGTTGCTGAGGCAGAAATATCGTTCTAGTAAATATTCTGCTCGATACCACAGATTTGCTTGTCAGTTGCTTAACCTTAATCACTTGAACATGTCCTTAAGTGGTTGACAATATGTGCATCTCTGATCATGAGCAGGAGAAGTGGAGGAGCATCATAGACATTTGTTGAGAGGGATTTTTTGGAGTCTGAATAAATGTAACAAAAGCAAAGTTTAAAGGAAAATATCCGTTCTTCATACTTTCCAGGAGTAAATAAATAGGAAATAACAGTTGCTGCCCAAGGACAAACATCGTATTACACAATGTGATTAACAAGATTACAAAATAGAATTTTGCATCCATAAAATTCTCTTTCTTCTTCCTTGTGCTTAATACAGTGGTGTTAACAGGTTTAATAAGTAAAAAAGAAAACAACCTTAATTTTATTTGACATGGCAGTTTGTCCACACATTTTACAACCGTTTCAGGTCAACCCTTCCACCCACCCATCCCACACACGCGCATATAATGGTAGATCCTGCACAGTGGGGAACATTCGGGCTTGGAGCTCTTCAGGATAACCGCAAGAAACCCTTTGCTCGATTTAGTTTTGTAATATTAATTATGCTAACAATTTTCTATGTAATACTTGTGAATTGCATAGAAATACTGGTTTCTCTATACCCTGTATATTTTAAAGTCCTTTTAAAATCATTTCCAAGACATTTATTACCCTCTTCTCAGTTCCTATATTCTGCATGAAAGCCTGAACGCTATCATTCCTTGAAACATATTTGGACAGTCAGGGACAATGTTGGTTACTAGTTCTCCCGAGCCACTCTATATTTTAACCCGAATTGCAACAATTCTACGATTAAGTTCACGTATCGATTATAATGGTGTTTGTGATTGCTTATTACATGCAACGTATAACTTAAAGCGATGTTGTTCCTGAAAGGTCTGGATCTCAAGATAAAAGCAATCTTCCTGGACCCATCGGAGTGAGTTGGTGGCCCTGAATGTGAATGGTAACGATGGGGTACTTTTCAACTAATGGCTGTTTATGCTCCAACAGGGGAAGAACAGCCGGATTTCTTTAGACCTCTAGAAACGTCTCGGCTTTTAGTGCTAGTGGGTGACTGGAACGCCATATTGGACATACATTTAGATTATGTGGGGTTAGCTGTGAGAAGAGAGAGTGGTAAAAAGGCTCACAAACCTGCTCAGACATTTTCAACTGTCTGACGATTATCGATTGATTTTTCCCGAACGTGCCACTGTGAATGTGGATGAACCGCATCAGGTCATCTAGGTCATACCCAGACAGGGTATTCTGTATGCTAGTAGATAAGGATAGTATAAGTTGTCCACATTTCAAAATCTACACAGACCACAAATTTATGATCTTCACGCTAGATCCAGATAGACTTCGTAGGCGGACACCTGACTACTGGACGCTGAACACGTCACTCCCTGCGTACCTAGTAGACACATCTAATACAAGAACAACTGCGTCAGTGGCAAGACCAGCAGCATGTAAAGCAACATCATCCACAGAAGAAGAATCAGGAGAGATCCATTCAACAACATCAGCACAAATATCTGTACCACGCCCGATGCAAACAATGACGTCACTAGCACCATCGCAACTGAGAGAATCCTCACCCACACCATTCGACCAAACTACCAGTTTAGAAATTCGTGACTGTGCAGACATAGCTCTTTCCCTGGTACAGATTTCTTCGACTGTGAAACTTGTCTAACGAGGAAAGCAGCTTGGGAAAACCACTGGAATGGACACTGGTAAAAAAAAAAAGATTAGAGAATTAGTTAAGCAAGCGTTTAGGGGAACAATTGCCAAAAACAAATGGTGGTTTGCTCTGAAAAGGGTAATTATGGGAGAATCTGTTAGGTTTAGTAAGGTATAAGCGAAAGACAAGAAAAGAATAGAGGGGAACGTATTTAGAAATGTAAAATAGGCGCATATGAAAAGAAGTGCAACTGAAGTGCTGGCGGCGAGGTTAGCACCTGGACCAATTTTTCAACGCTAAGCACAAAGGATGCATTGTCTGAGCTAAGGAGGATACTCTTAGAAACCAGGGAACGAAAGCCGCTCGATGGCCTAAGTGATAGATGCGCAACGTGACAAGTAATCCATAATTCGATCTTTGGTGGACCAAACTGGGTGCATGATACTCAAACCCAAACAGATGTATGCGGTATTGCAGCGGCACTTTGCTCGACTGTTTGGGGTGAATGGCAGTCTGGAATGCAGGATGGATTTTAGTGCCAACCTTAACTCTCGGCAATGGGGCAGGAGTGTTACGAAGGACCCATAACAGCAGCGGAAATATGGAATCCGATGATGGGCTGCACGGGGTGGGGTGGGGGGAAATCACCTGGTTTGGATGATCTGCCCTATGAGCTTTACTTTCATATGTCAAACTTTTCGGCAGCCTCTTAGCAGATATTTACCTCAACTAGCAACGCAGTGAGAGGATTCCTAGTTCTTTGAGTCGATGAGAGGTAGCACTGATAAGAAAGAACCCAAAGAAGGTGGATCAAATAGAAGATTTTAGGACCATAACGCTGTTGAATGCAGATTTCAAAAATTTGACCAAGGTGTTAGCGAAGAGGCTGGCGCTTGTCGTCGAGGAACTGGCTTGTTGTGCACAAACATGCGCAATTCCAAGCAGATGGATCTACAACATCCTCCAACTTATGCAATACTTCTTAGACAGGGTGGGCAAAGAAGATGGCATCGGCGGAGTCCTGATGAATTTGGATCAATGAAAAACCTTCGATAGAGTAGACTACTAATACTTGTTAGTCGTTCTCGTAGTAGTCGGTTTTGGTCTCGTTTTCCATGGCTGGATCACCACAATGTGCAACGGCATCTACTCGACAGTTTGGCTTTATGGTTACCTGTTGGAACCGTTCAGCATAAATCTTTCGTTCCATCAAGAGTGCTCCCATTCTTCTGTTCTGTACAAACTGGCTTTAGAGAGCCGTGTCAGCTTATGCGGACAATATCATCGTCATAGAGTCGGACACCAGGCACGTAAACGTGATCGACACAGCTCTAAAAGAATACAAAGCGCTGACAGGAGCAATAATTAACCAAGAAAAGTCAGTGGCCCTGAAGCTTGGCACCTGGAGATGCAAGCCCATGACACCCAATAACGTCCTGGAACGTTGGACGGAGGGACCGGTTAAATTGTTTGGGGTCTGGTTTGGTCTGGATCTCCAGGTGGAGAAGAACTGGTGACGAGTGACAAGCAGGGTAGCCGATCTCACCCAGAAATTGACCGAGAAGCCTATCTCTGAAAGGTCGGGCAGAGGTGGCGAATCGCTTTCGTCATATATTATCGCCTGATCGTCGTGCCTTGTCTCAGTTCACATATGACCAAATTAGAATGCATACTCTTCCACTTCCTGTGGAATGGACGCGTTCCACGGCCAACACCCGCTAAATGGAGAACTGGGTATGCTGTGACTGCTGATACGCAGACATGCGTCGAGGCTAGAACATCTCCACCGTTTTCTTGACAGTGAACAGATGCGGCCATCATTCGTCATATAGGATTTTCCACTGCTCGTCTCTTTGACTGAGCTGCTGTCCTGGATCAAGCGTACAGCGAGGCAGATGGCACATCCCATGCCTTGTGGATGGATGAGTAATCCGGGATTTTTAGTGGGGAATTTACCTTGAATTACCTATGTGGACTATCCTGCTGTTGGTGATTCTATTTATTTTTCTAATTTCTCTTTATTCCAAAATTATATCTTTTCACGTTATAGTGTCTCCCTTTGATCATTCTAAACCCCACCTATTTTGTGTGTTGTGTCTTGTCCTTTGATATTGTCGACATTGTCTTGGGTCCTGGTGGCCAATGAAAGAAATCATCATCATCATTATTATTATTATTATTATTTTATGTTTGACTTTTGTTTTGCATTTGTACAAGTTGGATCCAAGTCTCACCCAGAGACCTCAAGAGACAACAAGTTAGAAGTTCATGTAGGTGTTATGCCTAGAGTACCATATATTTCGATTTGTACAGTTTTTTTCAAGTGAATGTTTAAGAAACCATAAGAAAATTATGTGTTTACTTTAAAATTTGAGATCACATAGACACTATTTTACGTAGGATATGGGCAGTTCCCATGAGCACTATCT
>NC_068991.1:29214699-29224725 GCF_001194135.2 Octopus bimaculoides
TGACTTTGCTTTTCAGCCTTTCGGGATCGATGAAATAAATACCAGTTACGCACTGGGGTTGATGTAATCGACTAGCGCCTTCCCCCAAAATTTTCAAGGCGTTGTGCCTAGAGTAGAAATAATAGTAATAATTATTATTAAGGCGGTGAGCAAGCAGAATCGTTAGCGCGCAGGGTGTAAAGCTTAAGGCATTTCGTCCGTCTTTACGCTGCCTTTCATGCTTTTGGGGTCGATAAAAATAACTACCAGTTGAGCACTGGGGTGAATGTAATCGACTAGCTCCCTCTCCTAAAAAGTTCAGGCCTTGTGCCTTCTGTAGAAAGTATTTCAGGTGATGAGCGGGCAGAATCGTTAGCAGGCCGGCCAAAATGCTAAGCGACATTTCGTCCGTCTTTAAGTTGTGAGTTCAAAATCCGCCGATGTTTGACATTGCTTTTCATTCTGTCGAGTATGATAAATAAAATAAGCACTGGGTTGATTTACTCTCTCCCCAGAAATTTCGGTCCTTGAACCAAAATGTGAAACCATTATTATTATTATGAAAAATGAGTGATCTGGCAGAATCGTTAGTACGTTGGACAAAATGTTTCGTAGCAGTTCTGGTTTTACGTTCGTAGTTCAAATTCCGCAGAGGTCAACTTCGCCTTTTCTTCTTTCGTGGTCGATAAAATTAGTATCCATTGAGCCCAGGATCGGAGTAATTGAGTAGCTCCGTCCTCCAAAATTCCAAGGTATATTATCATATGTAAAATGTGGCGAGCTGGCAGAATTGTTACCAAGCCGGACAAAATGATCAACAGCATTTCTTCTCGTTTTACTTTCTGAGTTCAATTACCGATGTTGAATTTGCCTTTCATCCTTTCAGGGACAATAAAATAAGTACCTGTCAAGTATTGTGATCGATGTGATTGACTTCCTCCTCGCCTTAAAATAGCTAGCCTTGAGCCAAAATTAGAAAGAATTATTATTATTATTATTATTATTATTATTATGAAAGCTACAAGATGTTAAAATAGATTAATGTATTAAATAACTTGCTAAACTTCAATACTCAACACTTACATGCTGAGTCTATAAAACTTTTATAATAACCGTGAACTTGAATATATCTTCCTACAGGGTTCCGCTATTCCTGGTTATGCCATGATATTGGAGATGTTTTCTACTGACAAACGGACACTGTTTTCATACATACTGGGGATGTGGTGGGGTATATGTGTTATGATCCTTGCGTTGGTTGCCTATGTGATGAAACATTCGGGATGGAGATGGTTGTGTGCCGTTTTGGGGTTTCCAGGAATCGTATGTGTATTTGAATTTTGGTAAGGAATTTCTTGTGATTTTTCAAACTACTTCGTTTTTTAAAAATTTTTTGTGTCTTTTATTTATTTCTTTTGCGTTTTCTTTCGTGGTGATAACTCTAATACGAAATGTGACATGACGAAAGACGTGATTTTTTTTTATATATGCTAATTAAATATCATACTAGTTTAAAGTCCCTGAAACCCTTTGAACACTCAAGACGTTTCAGGATTACTAAGGAGGAGCATTTGCAATGAATGAAGTACTTCCTGAAGCGAGACGGTAAGATTTAGAATTACCTCTTATAATCTTCCGTGTGTGGAATTCATAATCCGAAGAAACTGGTAATAATCTGCAGCAGCATTAATTAGATCTGCAGTTTTCCTATGTACCAATTTGCACGAGTTACGTGTTAATACTAACTGAATTCGCGAGTGCATGATGCAATATATCACTGACTGGTCTTAGCTAATGAGAGTCCACCCCACAGATATTTTAAGAGCACTAATTATTCAGCTTGGTATTGTCTTAGAGGAGGCACGATACTGTGTAACAACGGAATCTATCATTAACTATTTCTTAAAAGGGAAAGGGACAGAAAGAAAGAAAGAAAGAAAGAGCAGGCATCTGACAGGATAAATTTGATTCGTTAGTCTGAGTTAGCTATAGCATCTAATACTTTGATGAAGTATCTCTTTGACTTTAAACACGCCAAGGTTTTTTTTAAGAATTGGGGAAATTGTCAGGAAGTAGATTTTCATACGAAATAACTTTTAGTGGCGATCGATGGAGAACAATTCTGAAACTCTGTTCAGCGATCTTTGTGGCTGTTCTAAGTCTTACGATTTTTATTAAAAGCATAAGTTGTTGTACCGTGTCCTGATAGAATATGTGAGATTTCTGTCCATTGTTTAAAATTTCAATTCTGTTCTTCCATAATTTCAAAACATATTGTTGACAAAGATGTGGATTTCTCTCTATCCATCGATCTGAAGGAATATTTATGTTCGTTGTAGCTGATATTGAAATCATTCGTGGTGGGTTTCGTTGAATTCTCTCAATACTGTCTGCGAGTATCATGCACTCATTGTATACCACTGCCTTGGAGTGAAATAAGTTCGATATTGAAGGCAGTAAATTACTGGATGTGTGTCTTAGATTGCGATTGGATGCTGCAGGAAAGGATGCTGTCCGGACAAACTTAAATTATTTCATTTTATTGGCATTGAAAAATTTATGATATTTATGTGTGGTCGGAAATGAATTCTTAATAGTAATTGAAGGTTTTCCTTTACGTCAGCAGCTTCATTCATGTTGTAGAGTGGGCTACAGGAACTGTGCTTGTTTTCCTGGTCCTGCAATTATGTGGGAGGAGTTATATTTCTTGTAAACAGTTTTTCATTAACCCCTCTTCTAGATAGTATATTGTTATAGTAAGATGGGGTGGCGATTACAAATATGCTTAAATATCATTCACGAACTTCTTGATTATTCATGAGGACTGAACGTTATTGTTTATATAAACGGTTTTCTCGTTTGGTTTTCTTTTAGAGTGATGTATCCCTGTTATCAAATTTAATGGTTTGTCTAAAATAACCAGTTTTACGGTGTCACGCTGTCTCATATTTTGAGATATATTTATATACATTCATATATACATATATATTCTTTTACTCTTTTACTTGTTTCAGTAATTTGACTGCGGCCATGCTGGAGCACTACCTTTAGTCGAGCAAATCGACCCCGGGACTTATTCTTTGTAAGCCTAGTACTTATTCTATCGGTCTCTTTTGCCGAACCGCTAAGTGACGGGGACATAAACACACTAGCATCGTTTGTCAAGCAATGCTAGGGGGACAAACACAGACACACAAACACACACACACACACACACATATATATATATATATATATATATATATATATACGACGGGCTTCTTTCAGTTTCCGTCTACCAAATCCACTCACAAGGCTTTGGTCGGCCCGAGGCTATAGTAGAAGACATTTGCCGAAGATGCCACGCAGTGGGACTGAACCCGGAACCATGTGGTTGGTAAGCAAGCTACTTACCACACAGCCAATATATAAGTAATATATATATGTATAATATATATGTATATATATATATGTATATATATATATATATGCATATATATATATATATATATATGCACAAATATATATGCATGTATGTGCGCGCGCGCGCACCCACGTGTGTATGTGAGCGCGAGCGCGCGTGTATACACATATACGATGGGATGCTGAAAAATATCTGAGTAAAAGAAAATACAGGAGGATTAGTTAATTATGATTTTATTGAAAATATCCCCCTGTCAGATTCACACACTTATTACAGTGATCCTTCAGTTCTTAGCCTTGTTAAAAGATTTCAGAATGTTGGGCCCCCAGCCAGGCCTGTGTAACAGCGATCACTTTCTGAATCGGGGTGAAATTTCGTTCCCGTCAATTGTTTCTTCAGCAATAGAAAGAGGTGATAGACAGGGAGGGCCAAGTAAGGAGAGGGCGAAGTCGCCTATTTTCCGTAGAGTATCATGTGCTGTGTGTTCTAGTGCATTGTCTTGTGTGTGCTGGTGCATTGTCCACAACGTTTTTGTTTCAAAGCTTCAAGCAGTTCATCCAGCATAGATATGTAGAAGTCTGCGTTGTTGGTGTGACCCTTTGGCAAGAATTTCCGCCTTTGTCCAAGAACACTGAAGCCAGAATTTTTCCAGTTGACTTCTAGGTTCGAAGCGTCTTGGGACGCGATGAACCGCTGTAGAGCACTCCATTGATTGCTCGTTGATCTGAGGGTCATTATAATGAAGTCAAATTTCATCCATGATAATTAAACGAGGTATGTTGTTTCATCCATGGTGTAAACCGGTTCAAAATCGCCTTTCATGTCGGCACTCTGATGCGCTTCTGATCAGGCATTTTGGCACCCATTTTGCGGAAAACTTTCTCAGGTTCAGATTGTCGGAGATGATGTGGCCAACTCTTTCACGGGGAATTCCCAGGGTATCAGCTATGACTTTAGCTGAAATCAAGCGAGAATCATGACGTGCACTGCCTCGAGAAACATGACGTGCACAGCGTCGGTTTTGTTCTCTGTAATCACGGTAGTTCCCCCCCCCCCCCACTGACTGAGGTGCATCTGTGACCTCGAAATGACCAGTCCGAAACCTTGACACCCAGATTTTCCTATGGAGTAAGATGGACAGCCATCTTTCAAGATTTCGTTCATCTCGTCATGGATTTCTGCCACTCCTTTGCCTTGCAAGAGAAGGAACCTCATGAATGCCCGAGCTTCAATTTCCAAAAAAATCACTGTAAGAGACGTCATCATGCGTTAAATCTGCAAAAAGGAGAAATATATTTTGTATACCAACATTATTTTTTGCATATCTTCTAAATTGTTGCCTTGCCTTCCTTGTAAATATAAGAGCTCTATTCTTTTGCAATACTCTGAAAAGCAGGAACTTTCAGTATCCCCTCGTATATATACATATATGTATGTATATGCACATACATGCATACCTACATACATGCATACATACATACATACATACATACATACATACATACATACATACATATTCATATCCTGCAGGTACTTAAGAGAAAGCATTCGATGGTTGTTCACAAAAGGAAAAATTGAAGAAGCCAAAAGAATTGTGAAACACGCAGCAAACCTTAACGGAGTCGATTTCGATACGACGTGGACAAAATGTCTGAAATCTAATGAATCTCCCGTTGAACTGCATCGATTAGGTGAACAGTCCGAAGAACTGATTGACAGAAATGGAACAAATCTTGAAGACGAAGCCAAAGAGCAAGTTCATCCTAAAGAAACTGCTTTTGGATTGTGGACGCTGATGAAGTACAGTACAACCAGAAATGTCACCCTAGTTGTCATGTTCGCATGGTAAGTCTTCTTCTTCTTCTTCTTCTTCTTCTTCTTCTTCTTCTTCTTCTTCTTCTTCTTCTTCTTAATAATAATAATAATAATAATAATAATAATAATAATAATATCAAAACCTATAAAAAGAAAAGGAAAATTCAGAAAACCCTCCCCCACCAAAAAAAAAAAAAATTCAGAAATTCAACGATGTAAACATCAGTATATATATATATATTTATTTTTTCAATCATTAAGTAAAAACAACAAGGTGAATTGGTTCCTTTTAAGGTCAAGGTCAGCGATCTCATTGATCGCTAGTAATAGTAAAGAAATTTGACCTCTGTTGACCGCAAGGGCGTGACGCTGCTTTTGTCTCCAGATCACACAGGAATGCGAAGCCCCATTGCTGATCTCCTTCTCACCATCTGCCGAACCTATTTAGAGACCTGTGGATTTTGGTCTATTTGCCAAACTACTTCTCTTTCTCCTACTATGCCCTTGAACCCTCATCTATTTATGATTAACTCAAGTATAAGACAAAAGTCGAAATTAAACATTTAATAATATCACACAGTAGCAGAAGCAAAGATGGCATCTCAAGACGGTTACAATACTAGTGATTGTAGGAGCACTAGGAATGATCAAAAAGGGAACTGAAAATTATTTAAGAATGATCCCTGGATTACTGTCCATGCAGGAAGTGCAAGAGATTGTCTTAACTGGTACGTCACACGTATTGAGAAGAGCATTGTCGCTGTGAATTTTCTTTCCTTTTTTGCTCTTTATTTTCTTAGTTTACTTTCCTTTTTCTCTCTATCTTTTTTCTCTATCACATGACTTTGTAAATGAATAATCCGGTGTGTTTATTTGAATGGCCTACAAGTGTGTACAGTGCGCTTCTCTGCCCTAGGTGTCAGAATGACACTCGGTAAGAAAAGAAAGGGAATTGAAAGAAGATTGTATTGAAAATATTATTATGATTATTATTATTATTATTATTATTATTATTATTATTATTATTATTATTAGTAGTAGTAGTAGTAATAACAATAATAATAATAATAATAATAATAATAATAATAATAATAATAATAATGATGATGATAATAATAATAATAATAATAATAATAATAATAATAATAATAATAATAATAATTAACGGAACCCATAACAAAACCAATCAAAAGAGAAAGAACGGTGGATGGATAATCATAAATACTATAAAATAGTTGATTTATGAGTTACACACACACACGCACGCACTACTATGCAACACCCCTCTAAAAACAAACAAGAATAAACTCATACTGTAAATATCCAACAAAATGAACAAACCCCACAAAATGTGCCATAGAAGGCCGATACCCAACAGAACTCAACCTGCGCTGCACAAACACACACACAGTATATAAGCTAATACAACAGAAGATTCAAACCAAACCCCATAAAAAAGTGTACTGATACAATAGAATATCTTAATTCCCACATCCCCACAAAAAGAATGCAGCACACACCACCGCACCAGCACAAAGGTGCAACAATTGGTGCAACAGAAAGTTGCTTGAAACTTTCAGATGTCGAAGAATAATTGTGGTGATGACGATGGTGACGAACGCTACCTTACCTCAGTTTATGAGAGACAGGAGTTTCCGAAGAGACTCTGGTAACTGCGAAAATGAAGCTCCACTTTTAAGGGAAGGCCTCTCGCTCGGCAGTTGTTCGGCTAAAGATGCAGACTGACCACGGCTGTTATCCTAGTACAACATCAGCAGATAGTAAAGCAAGGAGGAGGAAGTGGATCAGCGTAAAAAACAAAACAAAAAAAAACAGGATAGTGATGCAGTGCTACTTAGAAAGTGAACCTAAAAGAAGGGGCTATAGAAAACAGATGTTAACATTTTGGTTAGAGAAGGGTATGTTTAAAGTGATTGAACAGAGATTAGCTGATCAAGCTAATATTATTAGGCGAAGAAAGTGGATGACAGAATTGGAAGTAGAAGAGATCACAAGAGAACTGGAAAAGAAAGATCAGGCAGTGAGAAAGACAACAACATAAGAGATACAGGTCAAACCAAAGAACCTAAAGGACAAAATAACAATAGCGCTACCAATAAGGAAGGGGCAACTTGCTCCAACGATTTAAGTGATCTAAGTGAGGAAGATCTGAAGATTTTAGATGAGTTGCAGGAAGTAATTAGTAAAGAAGTAAGAAAAAGATCGCTAGCATGAAAATGCACCAACAGAAGGAAGCTGCTGGAAATGACTAGGAAAGTAGATTCTGTAGTCAGTGGGATAGATACTAAAAATATAGGAGACACTAACTTATTGATCTATGCGGGAGAGGTAGTAGACACCAGAAAAATAAATATCTCACAGGGAAAGATTAAAAAGATTAAATGTAGAAAAGGAGACTACAAAATAAAGTGAAGACGTTAAGACAAGGTCTGAGTAGAATAGAAGCCTGGAAAACAAACAAGTTAGGAAACACAAGGTGCAAATCTTCCCTCGACAAAAGATACTTAGTCAAAGAGAAACGATTTGGGACAGTAATAGAAGAGCTGAAACAGTGTCATACCAGTATCAACAGAATAGATTATTTGAGACAGATCAGAGGATATTTTAAAACCAAATAAATAGTGAAGAGCAAATTACTGAAGATGAGAAACCTAATGCAAAAGCTAGAAAATTCTGGGGTAATATTTGGGATAAGCCAGTCAATCATAATGAAGATGCAGTATGGTTAAAGAAAGTGTAGGAAGAAAGAGTGAGTGAGAAGCAGCCAGATTTAAGATTAACTAAGACATTAATGAGTAAAGTGTTAGGGAAGGATTGGAAGGGCCCAGGACCAGATTTAGTTCAAGGGTACTGGCTAAGGAAATAATTCAGTAGTTTACATATGGGAGGCTGAGGGAACAACTTCAGGGTTGCTTTAATGGAGAAATAATACCAGATTGGATGACTAGAGGGAGGACAATACTCATTATGAAAGATAAGAGCAAAGGTAATACTGCTAGCAAGTATAGACCAATCACATGCTTACCATTAGTGTGGTAGCTGTTAACAGGAATGCTTTCAGAAAGCATTTACGAACACCTTGACGACCAGAATTTACTACCAGAAGAACAGAAGGGTTGCAGGAAGAAGGTTAGAGGAAACATGAGCTATTATACATAGACAATGCAGGTGTAAGTGAAGTAAAGGCTAGAAAGAGAAATCTAACAATAGCATGGATAGATTATAGGAAAGCCTATGACATGATCCCACACTCATGGATAAGTGAATGTTTGAGTATATTCAGTATAGTAGACAACATAAGAGAATTAATTAGCGGTAGCCCGAAGAAATGTAAAGTAGATCTCTACCAGGTGACACAGTTTTAGGGAGGATAATATCAAAATAGGAATTTTCCAGGGGGTCTCATTGTCCCATTTAATATTTGTCTTATGTTTGATCCCCTTCAGTTTAGCATTAAGGAAGGCAAAGGCAGGGTATCAGTTCAGAAATTGTAAGGGAAGAATTAATCATTTGCTCTACATGGATGCTCTGAAGCTTTTGAATGAAAAAAAGATTCCTTAATACAGTCTGTAAGGCTCTTCAGAAAAGATATAGGCATGTAATTTGTCATAGATAAGTATGCAATATTAGACATGAGAAGGGGACAGGTAGTAAGCAGCAAAGGCATCCAATTACCAGATGGCCAGATATTAAAACCATTGAAAGTCGGAAAGAGTTATAAGTATCTGGGAGTATTTGAAACTGTCAGAGTACTAACTACAGAAATGAAATGGAGGTCTGCAGCCAGGTATTATTGCTCTTAGCTGTTCATGCGACACAACATGGTCACACTCACCGGCGTTCGACTACCACTGCCACCAACCTCACTGTTGATTTCAGAAAGTTAACAACAACGTCTTAGAAGCTCAAGACTCGTGTTAGATGCATAATTTATTTTTAACCTTTTAGTTATTTCAGTCATCAGAATGTGGCCAAGCTGGGGCACCGCCTTGAAATTCTATTCGAAGGAATCGACCCCAATTCTTATTTTTTTAAAGCCAGGTACTTATTCTATCGATGTCTTATACCAAACCGCTATGTGACGGAAACGTAAACACACCAACACCGGCTTTCGAGCGGTTGGCAAACCCAGGTACATGCTCTGTTTTTTACATATATACTCATTTTTTTTACACTTTTAACTTGTTTCATTCATTTGACTGTGGCCATGCTGGAGCATCGCCTTTCGTCGAACAAATCGACCCCAAGACTTATTCTTTGTAAGCCTAGTATTTATTCTATCGGTCTCTAAGGCCGAACCGCAAGATAACGGGGACGTAAACACACCAGCATCGGTTATCAAGTCATGGTGGGGAAAAATACACACACAAATACATACATACAAACATATATACATAAATATATACGACGGACTTCTTTTCAGTTTCCGTCTACCAAATCCCGGAACCATGTGGTTGGGAAGCAAGCTTGTCACTACCACACAGCCACTCCTGCGCCTATCTATATATATATATATATATTTATTTTTAACTTTATGTAAAACCTTTATTATTATTATTATTATTATTATTATTATACTTTCTTAACTTTCCTGTACTTTCTGTTCTTTTCTTTTGTCGTTTCTTCCTACTCCGGATGTTCTTACTCTGTTTTCTCTAATCTGCACCTGTCATTTTGCCTCCCTCTCCTTACATTTCTTTTCTCCTTTCGTCTTCTCTTCTCCCTTTCTCCCCACTTTCTCTCTATTTGTTCCATCTTCCTCTTTTTTTTCTCTGTTTTGATTTTCTTCTCCCACCTCGCATATATTT
>NC_068991.1:29225024-29225816 GCF_001194135.2 Octopus bimaculoides
ATATATATATATATATATATATATATATATATATATATACGTCGTTGAGCGAAACCAGACGATGGCCGCCGACCTGGTGGTCTGCAGCCAGGTATTATTGGTATTAGCTATTCATGCAACACACCATGGTCACACTCACCAGCATGTGGGACTGAACTTGGAACCATGTTGTTAGGAAGCAAAATTCCTAACACACAGCCACGCCTGCAAATAAATCTAAAATATATTTCTCAAGATCTTACAATGTAAAATATCTTTGATAATGTAAAAAAGCAAACCCCACAAAATTGAACATTGTGTGTAATAGTATTTTTAAGAAAGAAAAGTAGCCAAATATATGTTTTTTTTTTCCTGTATTTCAGGCTCATTACCAGTTTGACGTATTTCGGACTCTACTTGACCTCCAGTAGTTTGTCTGGAGACCGTCATTTGAATTTCTTCCTCATAGCATTCATGGAATTTCCCTCCAGTTTAGTCCTCTACAAATTATTAATGCTGTTCGTAAATATTTTATATTTGATTCACATACGCATATATATATATACATGCACACACATGTGCACACACGGATAGATAGATAGATAGATAGATAGAAAGATAAATAGATAGATAGATAGATAGATAGATGATAGATAGAAAGATAGATAGATAGATTAATAGATAGATAGATAGATAGATAGATAGATAGACAGATAGATAGATAGATAGATAGATAGATAGATGATAGATAGAAAGATAGATAGATAGATTAATAGATAGATAGATAGATAGATAGATAGATAGATAGATAGA
>NC_068991.1:29225835-29227333 GCF_001194135.2 Octopus bimaculoides
GTATGTATGTATGTATGTATGTATGTATAGATAGATAGATGATAGATAGAAAGATAGATAGATAGATTAATAGATAGATAGATAGATAGATAGATAGATAGATAGATAGATAGATAGATAGATAGACAGACTGACAAACAGACAGATATTTGTATTTGTATGAGTATCTTTGACACACATATGTACACACATATACATTGAAGTAACAAGGGATGTTATAAAGAGAGAGTGGGGAGACAGACAGATAATTGGAGTAGATGAATGAAACACTGAACACGAGATAATTGAACAGGTGCTGGTGACTTTAAGTACAAGTTTTGTTATTATGTCTGCCCCAGAAAAACCTTAGCCCAACAGTTCCAGCTACCATAATTTTGCCTCTTTTTTCCAAACACAATCTATCTACAACTGTGTTATCAAATATGCCTTGCTTTCATCTAAGACAAAAGGATATGATTTCAGGTGGGAAATTTGTGGAATCGTTAAAGAGTCGGTTAAACAGCTCTACGCACTCTGAACTTCAATCCCTCTGAGATTAACTTTGCCTGTCATCGTTCCGAGGGACGACAAAATATATATGTCAATCAAATATTGGAACTCTCTCTCTCCACTCTCTGTCAATTTCATTCTTCCTCCCCTTCTCTCTATTTCTATTTCGCTCTCTACTTCTATCTTGCTCTCTCTTTTTCTCTCTCCGTCGCTACATAATTTACTCCATGTAGCAATCTATGAAAGTCATCCTTCAAGCTCACCACCATAATCTTATTTTGTACCTTTTTCCAGATATGGACGGAAGAAAGCCATCATAATTCTCATTGCTACCTCAGCTCTGGTATTATTAGCCGTGGCAGTTCTAAAGTCAGTCGGTGGTAAGATACCTATATTCTATCGGCAATATTTAAGCACACAACGTCATATATAAAAATGTGCTTTAATCCCCTGAGATTGCAGATACTGTTTCTGAATTTCTTTGATTCTTTAAATGTGCTAGCTTCCTGGTAATTAATCGATATTAATTAATATATGACTTTTTGCCATTTTTTAAATAATATATTAACCCTTACAGAGTTCTCATACTGGATATATGCGACGCAGTAAATATTCTCTGCAGACATATTCATGGAATTAGCGCGCCAAAACGAAGACTTTTGAATTTTACCATTAAGCTGTAATTAGCAGAACCATATACACGCGCACCTATGGCGGTGGGCAACTTTGTATGGGCTTCTGATGATTATGGTTCCATTACAAATCAGGCTGAAGAGAAATAGACAGTCGGTAAGATTGTTAAATTTGAAACCGGTACCTGTTTAATAATGTTCCTTTTCGGTGATTTTAAATGTCTTGCCCGCTTACGTTTTGGTATCACGCTATATTTCTTGTTGAGAACAATTTAGGTCTTTTTAGACACAAGATGTGATCTATTTCTAGCACATTAAATGTCCAGGTTAGTGGTCAACGTCATATATAAATATATATATATATATATATATATATA
>NC_068991.1:29227401-29228335 GCF_001194135.2 Octopus bimaculoides
TCAACGTCATATATAAAAATATATATATATATATATATATATATAGGTGAAGATAAACTTACTTGGTAATGGAGGTAATGAGTCTATTCAAAAGATGGTAAAAGATGGATGGTTTTGCCAGGTCGAATAGGTTGCCTATGGGGAGCCGTGCGATTATGTTGCGTGATCGTTTGTGCATTTTTGTTTGTGATAACATTTAAATGTATGGAAAGAACGGTGATTGCAGTTGCTAAATGCTTCATTATATCGATTAAGTAGAGTGGGAGAATTGTATTTTAAAATATGGAACGCCACCTTTAGGCAAAGCTTGCAGCTGGAGCGCTGGCCCTGGTATGGAGTTCCAGAATCTAAGATTGACCATTTTAAAGTATATTGGGTATTTGTGCTTTTGAGGTGATGAATGTGATTGGCTAATGTTGTAGATTTACTGTTTGTCATATCTAAAAGAGTGCAAATGGGCTGCGTAGCGATGTTTGAAGTTTTTAGTTGCACCTATGTATGTAGCAGTAGAGTTATGTAATAGATTTCTCACGGTGCATTTATATATTACGCTGTATCTTACGCAATGTGTTTGAATCGGGCAGGTATATACATATATTACTCTTTACTGTTTTACTCTCTTTTACTTGCTTCAGTCATTTGACAGCGGCCATGCTGGAGTACCGCCTTTAGTCGAGCAACTGATGCTGGGGGACAAACACAGACACACAAACACACACATATATATATACATACACATATATACGACGGGCTTCTTTCAGTTTCCGTCTACCAAATCCACTCACAAAACTTTGGTCGGCCCGAGGCTATAGTAGAAGACACTTGCCTAAGGTGCCACGCAGTGGGACTGAACCCGGAACCATGTGGTTGGTAAGCAAGCTACTTGCCACTCAGCCACTCCTGCGCCTATATATATATATATATATATATATAT
>NC_068991.1:29228821-29229967 GCF_001194135.2 Octopus bimaculoides
TATGAGTCTTCAAAGACAGTTGATCCCATGAATTCTAAAATAGAATTTAAGATATATGGAGGGTCAAAGTTGGAAACAAAAAAATAACAGTAGAGACATACAAGGAAACCGAACGAAAACAGACATGGGGTCGTTAGACCGGAACGAAAGGAGAATAGTGAACTCTAGGAGAGACGTTTTTCGAAAAGAGGAAAGATAGAAGATATATATATATATATATATATATATATATGACAATTCCTCTGAGTATTGTTTATTAAGAGGCTTCATTTCTCGTGGTGAAAATGATAAGGGAGTATTTGTAAATGGATACAGAACAAACACCGCTAGTCAATTCCACCCTTGACAACACAACAGACTTTCGGTGCAGTAGATCTCACAAAAATTCAAACTACACTATTGTCCACCATTAACAGTTCCGTTATAAAACTCTGACATATACACTGCATAAAACAAAATAAATTAATCTGATTTAGAAATGGAATCACAGCCGTCAATGAATGAACGAAAGCAGACACAACGTAAACAAGGAACATCACATAGCGATGAAAGGGCTCGGCAGGCTTTTAAAGATGGCATGAAATAATATTAAATGTGCGTGTGTCTGTGTGTGCGTTTGGGTGTATGAGTGCAAGTGATGGCAAGGGACAAACACACACACACTTTAATACATACATACGTGTATTTGTGCGCGCGTGTGTGTGTGTATGTATATATATACATCCGATGGGCTTATTTCAGTTTCCTTCTACTAAATCCACTCACAAGGGTTTGGTCGGCCCGAGGCTACAATGGAAGGCACTTGCCCGAGGTGCCACGCAGTGGGCATGAACTCGGAACCATGTGGTTAGCAAGCAAGCTTCTTACCACACAGTCATATCAGAGCCTTATATGTATATATACATGTGTGATGGTGTTTATGTGTGTATGCGTGCGTGCGTGTGTATATACATATACATATGTATATAAATATATATATAGATATGTATATCTATCTATCTATCTATCTATCTATCTATCTATCTATCTATCTATCTATCTATCTATCTATCTATCTGTCTGTCTGTCTATCTATCTATCTATCTATCTATCTATCTATCTATCTATCTATCTATCTATCTATCTATCTATCTATATATATATATA
>NC_068991.1:29230520-29231370 GCF_001194135.2 Octopus bimaculoides
ATTTCAGTTACTCTTGTGAGGATATTCACGTAAATCATTCTTTCATTTAATCCCCATTTTAATTTTCGTAAAAGTTTCCAAGTACCAATGAGGCTTTCTAGCGCATCTTCAATTTTCCCATTCATGAGAGACGTCCAGCCATCATTTATCTGAGAGTCCATCTACAGAATGTCCTCAAATTTCTATACAATATATTTTGCTTTTTTTCTTCCAGTATATAATCAACAATTTCATTCCCGGGCAACGCCGGGTGCCTCTGCTAGTATATATATATGTGTGTGTGTGTGATGACGTATATTGTTCAATTCTAGAGCGGAAGCTTAACGTTAGCTCCAACATAAGACTCTTATGGTAAAAGGCCATCTCTTGGCTCACATCTTTTAAGTCGTCTCCCTTTCAGTTCGGTGAATAGTCCCACCTCCATCCTCGCAATTCGGATGTGCGGGGGCGGTTCCTTGTTGGTTTTGTAAACCTGGGCATTGTAATGATCTCCAATGACTCTCGCTAGTACTTCGTTTTTTGTTATTGAAAGACACAATTTTGTTTTGTGTCTTAGTGTGGAGTTGGGTAATGGGTTTTAGGAAGGGGATGGTGTGTGTGTTTTTACATGTGTGTCTGTAACTGACTTAGTTGTTTTCTTTGTATGGAGAAGGGAGTCCGGGGCTTGGGCCTTTTTTCTCTTTTGGGATTTTACCACAGTAAATTCCACTTCTTCATCTGTGTTTTGAGTTGTTTCTTTTGTTTTCTGTTTTTTCTTGTCTTTTCGGTTCTTCCACTGCTTTTGTTATCCTTGCCGTTTGTTTCTCTTATTCTCCCGCCTTAAACGGTTCTTTTTGGAGAGGGGGTTCAA
>NC_068991.1:29231380-29232153 GCF_001194135.2 Octopus bimaculoides
TTTGTTTCTCTTATTCTCCCGCCTTAAACGGTTCTTTTTGGGGAGGGGGTTCAATCTTTTTTTCTTTAGGTTTGCATTCAGAGCGGACGTGGCCCTTTTTGCCGCACTTAAAACACAGCGGCCTACTGCGACTCTCACACTCAGCCCCTCCCCTATAAATACCGTATCGGGCAGCCCTTCTAGGATTTCTGGGGTGGCTTGAATCACAAGCTCAAGGGTTTGCCCCTTCCAATTTTCAGCCTCTTTTTTTTCTTCATCTGTAAAATAGACATTTTTTCTTCCATATCGTATGTGATGGATGCTGCTACCCAAATTACGTCGAATCCAGCTGGTATTTCTTCCACAGTGATTTTTGCCGTTCTTCTGTCCAAATACGTTGGTAGCAGAATTATTTCATCGGTTTTTAATATTCTGGGTGATAATTCCTTTGCCGTATTCTCGGTAGCAAACTGTGCATTCGACCGTGGCATTCCTTCTACCATATAAGTGCTAGACACCTCTCAATTACTTCATTTTTACATGTTACAATACATTTTTTGTTTATATTATATGTCTTATATACCATCGTTCTCGCAGCTATATTCTGCACAATTTCTTGCGGAGGGAGCAATTTTGTATCGTTTCCGTTTTTTTTTTCTTATGAGATTCCTATACTTGAACAATTCTGCTATAGTCACCTTTAGCTCTATCATATTATCACCTATAGTGGATTTGGTAGACGGATTCTGAAAGAAGTCCGTCGTATATATATATATATATATATATATATATAT
>NC_068991.1:29232331-29233051 GCF_001194135.2 Octopus bimaculoides
TGTGTGTGTGTGTGTGTGTGTGTGTGTGTGTGTGTGTGTTTGTGTGTGTTTGTGTCTGTGTTTGTCCTCCCACCATCGCTTTACAACCGATATTTGTGTGCTTAGGTCCCCGTAGCTTAGCAGTTTGACAAAGAATAAGTCCAGGGATCGATTTCTTCGACTAAAAAAGCGGTGCTCTGACATGGCCACAGTCAAAAATAACTGAAACAAGTAAAAAAATAAAAGATTATATATATATATTTTTACATATATACAAAAAATGCATATCGGTACCGATAAGAAGTTCATATAGGTCTATGCAATATAGGGGAAACAACTCTGGGAACTTTCGAATCTTCTGTAAAAGAAAAACAATGTCTATACATTTCTGAACGAGGTATAAACAGTAGCTGCATGACAACGTGAAGTATATTTGCCACTTAGATGTGGCTAACCGCTAAGGGTGGGTGCTACTGTAGCTTGTAGCCCCAGGAGGACACCTCTTCTAGCTGGCTATTTACAGGGCACAGAAAGTGTGTCAATAGCCAGATGGAAGAGGTGTCCTCCTGGGGCTACAAGGTACAGTAGCACCCACCCTTAGTGGTTAGCCACATTTAAGTGGCTAATATACTTTACAATGTCTATAGAATAGTATTTCTAAGTTTGTGTGTGAATAATCTGCCCTTCCCACTCCAATCAACATCACCACATACACACATGCAAACACACCCTCATTGAAAT
>NC_068991.1:29233843-29234175 GCF_001194135.2 Octopus bimaculoides
TACACACACACACTTTACATATTTTTATTATAATTCTTAATATATCGACCGGTTTCGCTTTCGCTATTCATGATATTATGGTTTACTTATTTGAATATGTATTTTCTTAAGAAGAAATTTTGTTCTTGTTGTGTGTGATGATATTTACAACCGAATGGCTTCACAAGTAGAACAATAAGGGGAGGTAATTGGTTATCGTTATTTTTGTTGTTGTTGTTGTGGCCAAGGGAGATAACTGTTCAGCTTTCAGTAAGGGGAGGGGAATATATGTGTATACACACACACACACACACACACACACACACACACACACACACACACACACACACACA
>NC_068991.1:29234185-29235036 GCF_001194135.2 Octopus bimaculoides
GATGTAATCGTGAATTGAAATATGTAAAAAAATAAAAGTATTTATGCGTGCGTATTAAGACGTGTTCTGTATTTTTCAATGAAAAAAGTTTCTTTATTTCAACGTTCTTGTGGAGAGATCGTGTCTTTGCACTGGTGGAAGGGGAAGACTGTGAATTTGGTTTGTTGTTATGTGGACAAAATCTTCCTTTACTAACTAGAGATCCAAAAATGAACGACATCCTAAAAACGCACAAACTCATCAAATGCAAAAAAGCAACAAAAATCGCTAAAGAGACTACTAACAAATGCGAAGCTCTACAAAACCTCCACGAAACCAACAGTTAAAAATGTGGACGCTCAAACTGCGGAACCTGCCCCAACTTACTCGAAGGCTCGGATTTCCTTTTCAAACAAGGACAGAGGTTCACAATTAAAACTAGTTTCAGTTGTGCCTCTGAGAATTTAATTTATGTAATAACCTGCTCGGGTTGCGGTCTTAACTATATTGGACAGACGAGTATGACCTTGAGAAGGAGAACCACTCTACATAAAGAGAAAATCCGTTTCCCACAATACAGGCAAATTACTCTCAGTGAACATATAGAAAAATGTGCACATAACATCAAACCAAATTTGCCCACGACAACAACAATAATAACGATAACCAATTACCTCCCCTTATTGTTCTACTTGAGAAGCCATTCACTCGTAAATATCATCACACACAACAAGGACAAAATTTCTTCTTAAGAAAATACGTATTCAAATAAGTAAACCATAATATCATGAATAGCGAAAGCGAAACCGGTCGATATATTAAAAATTATAATAAAAATATGTAAAGTGTGTGTATTTTCCTTTTTTTAAATT
>NC_068991.1:29235560-29237393 GCF_001194135.2 Octopus bimaculoides
GTGGACACATTTAGAGAAAACTTCTTTACAATTATTTAACGTACCAGGTTTTGCAAAGTCCTTAAGATTTCTGGCTCTCTCCGCGATGCAGATTTTGCAACGACCCCTCGCATTAATATATGGGTCTGGATGAGCTATTATTTTCCACCTGATATTGGCTGATCCGATAAATTTACAAACTTGGGATGTGGCTATATTCGCACTCCTGGTATATCTCTGATAGGCTCCAGGCTTGGAAATGTTGTTGGTAACACCATTGCTGACGCCGTCGACATGGTGCAATGATTCGGCGATGTTACCACTATGGTTATCACTACCGGTCATATGGTTGGCGATGCAGCTGCCGGCGTTAGTACGGGTGTGGCCAGTGGTAACATATGGTGCGAGGCCGGTCATCCCATTGGTGTCATCCGCATTACCAGCAATGTACCATCCAACAGCAATATTAGCAGATTAACTAAATCTCACGCCAGTACAATCGCCATACCCAGACTACTTTGAACCCGCGAATTGATTCACGAGTTGAACCACGAATTGATTCACGTGTACCGACATCTTTTGTAATGCACATTTGATCTTTGGTCACAATGCATGACAAATCGTCGAATACATTGAATGTCCGAATGTATATAA
Organism: Octopus bimaculoides; assembly: GCF_001194135.2. NCBI lineage: Eukaryota > Metazoa > Mollusca > Cephalopoda > Octopoda > Octopodidae > Octopus > Octopus bimaculoides. The sequence goes on from NC_068991.1 coordinate 29,236,194, forward strand.
AAACTTTCGAAGCGAATGAAGACAAGATTTTCCCCCGACCTGGCGACGTGGGTGTATCTTTATGATCTGGAAACGGAAACTCAATCCATAGAATGACGTCATTTCTCACTACCATAACCTAAACATTAAAAAAAACAGTAATCGACACGTAAAGTCACTGTGACTGCTTTCTTAGATAACAAGAGTGTTATTCTCATTGATTTTTTAAAAATACAGCTCTAGAGTACTCACTAATAGCGAGCATTATATTCAGACATTCAAAAAGCTTAGGGAAAACATTAGGAAAAATAGGCTGATCAATAATCTGAAAACAATCCACATTCACCAGAAAAATGCCCGAACATGCACAACTTCTCCAACAAAGACAGATTTGTCAATGGTCCCTGATACAACCCGTACCTGATGCCCTTCAATATCCACCAGTTTGGTCCAATGAAGAGCAGTCTTCGCAGATAATGATTTGATTAAACAGGCGAAATAATGATAGCTGTAAAGAAGTGGGTACAATAGTGCACACGTGAGTTTTTTTCTTTTTCAAAGGGAATTCGAGAGTTGTGTACGAGGCTGGCACAAATACATCGCTTGTGATAGAGACTATATTGGCTTGTAGGTTTGTATAAAGGAAGAATTACTCTACCAGCAAATATAATTTGAACGACTATGTCATTTAATAAAAAGTTATGCTCACTTTTGAATTTCGGTAAAATCTCTTGTGTGACTGTGAGTGTGTTGACGGGTTGGGAGAATTGTGTCAGTATGTATGCATACATACACACATCATCTCTTAGAATTTGTCTCCGTCGCATAACACTCAGCCATGTAAAAAATGAAGATACATTAGACAATAGAAAATTAGATATACAAAGAGATAGGATTGTTACAGCTGGAAAGACGAAAGTATCAATCCTGTGAATTTAGTTAAACAACAACAAAAATAACAGCATCAATTACTATTGGCGAGACAATTATTTGCTTTGTTTTAATGACGTTTACAATGAAACTTTTTCACAGATGGGCACAAATACTGAAATTCAATGTTTGACCAGAAGAGCTTTCTAAAACGAGATTGTTTTAGAAGTGACATAGTAAAAAGCAGAAATGGTAACTTGATCACGCACTTAGCTCACTGTTTATGCTTTACTTTGAATATTCAAGACGATCTTGTAAACAGAGAGAGAGTGAGGGAGAGAGAGAGAGAGA
>NC_068991.1:29237403-29238054 GCF_001194135.2 Octopus bimaculoides
GACAGAGAGAGAGAGAGAAAGAGAGAGAGAGAAAAAGAGAGAGAGAGAGAGAGAGAGAGAGAGAGAGAGAGAGAGAGAGAGAGAGAGAAGGAAAGCTATCTAATTTATGCATTTTTTATATTTTGGTGTTTAACTCTCTTTTATCATATACTTTGCATCGTCAAGCTAGTTGAAGTTCAAATTCCACTGACTTAAGGTCAGATATATTTGATCAGTCTAAAAGATTCGTGGCTTGGTCTATTTAATAACTTGGTGAATTTATTTAGCGAATTCTTTAAATTACCACGTGACCATTCATACATCTAGAAGGTGTCATCAACTGTAGTTGTTGGTGTTGTCATCATTGAAAAGAAGATATCAACTGAACAGAAGTTAAATATATAAAATAACGTTTGAATTGAATTTATATTACCTCGTTTTCGGTTGTCAACTCATTATAATATGAGATGAATAAGCATCACATATTTTCATTTCGATCTAGAAACCTAGAAGCAAACTGTTTTATGTCTGATAATGTTGACCTATATTTTCTATTTACAGACGGTGACGCCATCAACACTTCCACAGTAGTTTTGTCTTTACTTGGAATGGTCGGTATCAGTGGTGCCTTTGGTGGTTTATGGTTATATACTCCTGAAATCTATCCGACCA
>NC_068991.1:29239091-29239448 GCF_001194135.2 Octopus bimaculoides
GCTTTCATCTGGGCAAACGAATACTAGTGGAAAGCTGCAATTTACAATTTGACATGTAGAGATATGAATGATTATATCTATGCAAGTTCCGTTTCCTACAATAACCGGAAGAGGGTCAGGGAAGACCTTTAAAGAATACATCTGGTATGTTTAGTCTGGTCACAGGTAGTAAATATATATGTACAAATATATGTGTTGCCAATACAGAAAGAAAGAGAGAGACAGAGAGAGACGGGGAGAGAGGGGTTAGGTGGTACAAATAGAGATATATAAGTCAGTACTTAAAAGCACTGCATACACACACACACACACACACACACACACACACACACACACACGCACACACACACACACACA
>NC_068991.1:29244680-29246686 GCF_001194135.2 Octopus bimaculoides
ATAATAAACAACTACCACAGAATTTGGATGAAATGCAGAGCTTGAAACGGGAGCGCGAAAAAAGAAAATAAAGAAGGAAAGAAGACGCAAACCATAAGTCCGGAAGCAAAAAAGAAATTTAATAAAACAATATTTTATCTAACCTGTCTCTGAACTTATCTTTCAACATGAGTAGCTGTTTCAATGAATTAGGGAATTAGGATAGTTTTCCCTTCCGTGAGCCATTCAAGCATTGACTCTGACTCAGCTAGTATTTCATTAAATTTCTCAAGCCAGCGTTTTAGATATTTTAACCAGAATTTGGGGATCTTGTCTTGCTCGGGTGCTTTCCATTTGCTTAGTTTTTGCAGTTTGATATTTTGATAGATCTTTTCTGAGGTTGTTCCTTCGCCAATCATATTTCTACACAACATTTCCCCACTTCTGTTGTTCGTGCTGCATTCATCTCTATTTTATTTTTGACAAATTCTTGGTAGAATTCTTTGGGATTGAAGTGTTCGTTTTGTTCAAAGAAACGTTGGCGTTCCTTATACCAGTGGATTCTTTGTGCTTTGGTGAGGATATCTAGCATTAGCTGTTCTCTTACCTCAGGTATATCTTCTTCTGTAATTTCCGTAGTATTTTTCTTCTCTTGTTGAATAGTAGTGTTCTTTGACTGCTAGTTTCGTTAACGCTTGACAAATCCTTTCTTTTATTTTCTATTTTTCTGGATATTATTTATCCACAGGATTTTCTGGGTGGTGATATTCCACTTTAGATGGGTTTGAAGGGGTATCCAGCTTCTTTCGTGGCCATAGAGGCTGCTGCATATATTACATCATTTAACATTTATTTCTGTGGCTATTGGTTCTGTGACGGCCACGTTCATGTTATTTATTATTGATGTCTTATTATCAACTTTCATTTGCGGGTGGAACAATCGGTGGTCCATACTGAGATCTGTGGGTTTTAATTATTTGATTATACTCATTTTTAGAGTATCATAATCATTGATTTCGCCTGGTTGCAGTCTTTAGTTGGCTTAGTGTTTGCATTGCGTGTTGTGTGTGTAATGCGAAATGTGTTCCTCTGCTGGGTATCCAGCCTGTAGAGTATATGCTATGAGAGTCGTTTATTTTATTCAATATTTACTGTATAGAGTGTGTCTTGTGTTTGTGGATTGTTTTGTTTGGGTTGTATTTATTGAATTGATAGTGTCTTGCGTAGCATGTGGACTGTTCCTAGCAGGGCTATTTTTGCATAGTGTACTGTGTTGAGGATCCAGGTATAGCTTCTAGGCTTTTGTTCATACCCAATGGACTGATTATTACTGGTATCGTTTTCATCTTGAAAACTTCGATTTCGTGGTCTTTATACTTTGCCAATTTCTCCACTTCTGTTTTGGCAATATTTTGGTCTGAAGGGATTGTAATGTCTATCAGTAAGCAGATGTTTTTTTTTCAATTCTTAATTATTTCTGGGTTTTGATTTTATTTCTTTATCAGTTTTAATTTATTATTATTATTATTATTGAGTGAGAGAGCAATGAATGCTATCAAAAGTGACAACGGGGTAAAATATACGAAGCCAAGTATACCCATCATGACTACCCGTCTGATAAGGGTACACCAGGCACATGCATCACAACTACATGTGCACGACATGGTGATCGCATATCAAGATAAACAGTGCATGACCTCGCAGGTAGGGCCCAGTTAGAATTTTCTTCAGGTCGAGTAGCCCATCCTGCTCAAAAGGTCCCTGAATAGGGTTTGTTTAAGGATGTTGAACAAAACACCCATGTTTCCAAAGGTGAATTATTCAAACCCCAACGAATTCCTCTCAACACATGGCTATGATGCTCCCCCACTACTTCTGCTCATGATCAGAGATGCACATATCGTCAGCCACCAAGGGGCATTCCCAACTGGTTAAGGTCAAACAACTGACAAGCAAATCTGTGGTATTGAGCAGAATATTTACAGTAGCCCATCTTTTTATACCAAGACAAAACAATGTACATGATA
>NC_068991.1:29246764-29250699 GCF_001194135.2 Octopus bimaculoides
GGGCATTATTATTATTACACTGCGGAATACATAAGACGTGTTTTCAAACTCTCCTGGTTGGTGCACCATAGGACATTTATTTACACCGGTTTGATGCTTATTTGCATTAATTTTTTTATTCCACATTATCAGTAGAAATACCAGGAACCTGTTACGGGTGTTCTACGATTGTTTAGCCCCCTACAGGAGTTATATTCGGCCCACCTAATATGTTCGGTGGTCGTTTAATTTAATTTAATCAAACATAACTCAAAAATATGTCGGAGCGCGTCTTGAAAGAGTTGAGAAAAAAGAAATCTGGTGGCTGCTGAAGATTTCCCTCCCCTTCCCTCCGTTACTGGCAACAGGAGAAGGGGAGTAGAAAAAGGAGACAATTACAGTACAAAGTTCACCTTGTAGTAACGGCGGTAGTAGCAGTTAGAGCAACAGCGATAGCAGAGATTACAGCAGCAGCAGCTGCAACAGTGACAACAGCAGAAGCAGCAATAGTAGTAGTGACAGCAACAACAACAACGAAAGAGACAGCAACAGCAGCCGCAGTAACGATGGAAACAGCAGCAACAACGATAGCAAAACAATAAAACAGCAACAACAACAAAACCAACACTAACAACATCGGTAAGAACAACGACAGCAACAATAACGGCAGCAGCAGCAGCAGCAGCAGCAGCAGCAACAACAACGAGAACGTTACCAACAGCAAAAGCGGCAGCAGCAGCGAAAAAGAAGCAACACTTTTCCGTGAACCTCACCAACAAGGATGAAATGTTAACGCAAGCATGGGAACTGATTAAACAAGAAAAATCATGGGCCAACCTTACTAATCCGTCAGAGGCAATTGAAGTAGTAGAGAGAAGAATAGTGCTTTTCAGATGCATCCCAGCAGAGACGAAAAGAGCGGCTTGATATTTATTTGGTGGCTTCTGGGATGCGTAATTGTGGAGGAGACAGATACTGTCCCGATAGAAATGACAAGAACTGCCAGGGAGGATTGGTCCGGCGTTGACCTGAAGATACCTCTCCAGATCAGACCCGAAAACATAAAATAAATCCCGGACCACGTCCGTCTTCAGAACGGGACGGTGATACACATAATAACTTAAGGCAAAAGTCCGCATTGTTTCGCTTCTGGAAAACTACTCATTTGCGAGTTTACTATCCCCAAGTGGTAAAAGGTGCAAGGAGTCAAAGGCCTCTATAGCTGCCTATGCCGGGACAAGGACCACAAACAACATCAGCACTGGCAAAACCACCGGCAGCAACACCAAAGACATTAACCACTCTAGAGGGAAACAAGGAAAGCTCTCCTACCCTCTTCATCCGAAACAGATATACACACATAAACGAGAATATAAGCATGCACACAGACACAGACACACTTACAGCAACAGACTCCACATCTGCCAGTAGTGAAGATGAAGGAAAACTAAAAGGTCTCAAAAAACAAAAAAAGAAAGCACAAAAGAAAAATTTCACAAGGCATAACAACACTCAAAATAAAAAATACAGACACCACCCACGAAAACATCTCCCCAATAACACCAACACCAATGCAACCAACAACCATCACTATCACCAGAATCTCCCAAACGTAAACAACCTAAACAAACACAAGAACAAAGACTCACACAAACGTCTAAAACTGCTGATAATCACACTTACAGCACACATAGACACAACCGAAGCAACAACAACAAGTCCATTACCTCTACAGTCAAGCAAACAAATTAAACATCAACACAAAACACCCACTTCGTACTCATTGGAAGGTAAGAGGAACTGATAGCCTTTGTCACACAAAACATTGAATTTGAAACAGGGGGAGTGATATTCGAATCGAGCACATTTCACTTCCAGAAGATTTCCTTCTGGTGCGAATGTCGCTCGATCCTTACACAACAATTCGAGAGAGTTTTCCGGAGGACGTGGGCACTCTGAACGTGAGACCCACACCGAAGCTCTTAAAGGGGTCCCCCCCCCTAAAATCCCCACCAATTATGGAAATCAAACTACCTGACTTTCCCAAGACACCGGGAGGTAAGTAAACCTTTCCTTTCTCTCTTTAGCATGCCAACATGGCCATGTTAAGAATAGGAATTTTAAATGTGCGAAGCCTGGGGTCACCCTGGGAGCAAGGGCGCCGGCTCAAGTCTCTAGAATTGGATATAATTGCTGTCAGTGAGACCAGAATTTCCAATACATTCGCACCGGCCCACATGTTCGACGACTGTCAGATTTTTAACGTTTATAAATCAGTTCTTTTGTTCCTCCTATTTTTTCCCTAATTGCATCTGTTTTCACAGTCATTTAAAATTTTTAAATATTTACTTACTTTTTATTATTATTATTTTTACCATTTTATGTACGGCAACAGGTCGTCGTACTCTACTACTGACGGCAAGTCGACGAACTCGATGCGTACTCCCGTTGGGTCTATCTTCTTTCCGAACAGTTCTCGTAGTTTTTCACATCTCTCGTCGTCAATAACAACTGTTTTGGTGCTTTCTGGATAGTATTCCGTCGTTACTTTCACTCTTGTTACTGATTTCATCTTTGCGATTTTCCTCGCTATCTCTGTACTTTTCGCATATGTTACTATATGCCATTTATGTTTTGGCTCTTTTTTTATTTGTTTGTTTTTGTAGTCCCACTTGTTCTTCCACGTTGGCTTCCTTTGATGTTTTTGGTATATCATGTTGCGCTTCTTCTTTACTCTCCTTTCTTTTCTTTAGTTAGCTCTTTGGCGGTGAGTCCACGTTTTCTTTCCCTTTCTTCTTCCTATTCACAACCGTATACTCCTCCTCCACCTTCTCTAGACACTTCTCACATATTGGGTTCGTCGCTTCAGCATTTTGCTCCTGCCAGTCGCCCGCTGCTGTTGTTCCTTTTCACCTTTATCGTCGTTCTGGGGACACCTTGCTGTCATGTGTCTCCATACGCCACAATGGCAACAGGTGGCGGTCTTCCCTCCACCACTACTCTCAGTTTCATGTTCTCTGGTAGTATCACCTCCTCCGCCATCTTATGCAAGTCCTGTGAACTGACCTGAGAACAGCTTCCGGGAGACACGCAAATACACGGACAAACACACAGACACTCAGACACATAGACGCGCGCGCGCATACACACACACAAATGTACAGATACATACATAAAAGGACATACACAGACACATGCACAGACGCACAGTTTCATAGATACACAGATGCACACATATTTGCGGGTAAAGATATGCAAGTTGTATAATTTCAGGAGAGAAAGGAGAGATTTGGAAAAAAAAAAGTTTTGACTTTGGTTGATGAAAACCAAACATTTTATTGATCATTAAAAGATGACTAGTCTTGAGGAAATTTGCGTCTCGTGTTAATCAATTAAATGCTGAATGGTTCCCCGAAGTTAATATTAAGCAAGCAACATCCGATTTGTAAGTGTCAACAGCTATCCTTTCGAGGTAATTACCTGACAACAGGGAGAGTCTACAATGCAAATGTATAGACTGATAGTAACCCAATGTAGAAAACATGTATCGGATTAACAGAAAATATATTCAAAACAAGATTCTAATTGCGTAAGAATTTAAGAACTTTTTTTTAATATTTGAATACAAGGTTTTCCATGAGTCTGGCCGGGTATATTCTGCTTTTGAAGAAATTCGGCTGAGCTCACTTTAAAAGACATTAGTCTGTTTTAGAACGAGATAATCTATATAAAGATAGTCTTTATTCGCAATTCTATGGGAGATCTGTTTGAGCGAGTATTACATCATTCTTTTTCAGAATAAATTTGCTTTGAACCTGAAATCAGCGTTCCTCCAGGCACACATCGAAATACTTGCTTGGTATTATCTTATATGCCTACGTATATGTGTGTATATATATTAATATGTTTACTTACACACACACACACACACACACACACACACACACACACACACA
>NC_068991.1:29250767-29251654 GCF_001194135.2 Octopus bimaculoides
AACACACACATATAGCGTGTTAATGGATGATGAGTGATAAATATCTTTCGAACTCTTCAGTGAAATGAAATATTTGGGATTTTAAAGCTGCTAACTTTTTGAACTTTTGGCATTTTACATTGTTTATCAACTTTTTCTGACGTTTTTAATGACCTTTTTTTCTTTTCAAACTGTTTTACAATGTCTACACAGCAACAATTTGTTTATGTTCTAGTTTTTGTGATAATGAGTTATTTTCATCAGCATATTCTACATGAATTTTACCAGAGCATTTCTACTCTTTAATAGGTATGTGGGTGGAGGGAAGCGTGTATGCGTGTGTGTCCACATGCGTCTGTGTGCATTAATTTTTACTCGTTTGTGAACCCCCAAAATCTTTGTGGTCCAAATTCTAATTTTTCTCTTCATTTTCAACTCATTGTGTACATTATTGATTGCCTTTAAGAAGATATTCTATATACAAGTAGAAGCTTCCATAAATCCATGCATTTAAGCGACCTTATGTACATTTAAAGCGATTTAAACTCTTGAATTCTGGGCTAAAAGATTTTCTGGGCGCACATGAAATCTTTGTCATTAGAGAGAGAGAGACAAAATACTTCTAGGGGAATAGTTGCGTTTGTATTGTTTTTATATTTTGATGAAGGGTTGTGTTATAAGCACAGCGTGTATATAATGAACACATGTTGTAATACCACATTTTGTCTTATATGTGTATATATTTATATGTATATGCGCACACATACACATGATAGGGAGAACAGAGTGAAAGCGAGAGAGAAATAGTAAATGAAAACTAAACAGCCATGTTTAAAGATAACTTCAGAGACAAGTAAAATAAAATATTGTTTTATTAAATTTCTTCTTTGTTTTTCGAATTTATATTT
>NC_068991.1:29252143-29256359 GCF_001194135.2 Octopus bimaculoides
GTGTGTGTGTGTGTGTGTGTGTGTGTGTGTGTGTGTGTGTGTGTGTGTGTGTGTGTGTGTGTGTGTGTGTGAAAATAATGGTGACGATGTGTACGATAACTAATAGGAAGGACAAGAAACAGATAGGGATAAGCACTGTTTAGCAGCCAACTTTTTATTCAGAGTTAATACGAGCAATCATCGCTCGTTTTGATTGTACTTAAATACTAATGTAATACCATGAAGAAAGAAGCAGTCGGTTGACAAAGTAGGCGTTTTGAAAGCGAACCGTTAGCTTTTGAATCTATGTAGTGAACTGTTGGTGGGCCTTAGCATGTCGGCTGGTAGAAGATGTGGTCGGAAACCTAACAAATACATGATCGATCACACTGGTCAGTCAGTCATTATATATCATGGATTCTTAGGTATGAAAGAAAATTAAGGACAATGAAGATTACGTTACGACTAATAGTTGAGGTATACGGATTGGACTGTTTTGATAGTAACACAGAACCATGTTAATTATGTAGGTAGTAAATGGAATGGGAATGAATGGCGTTGACATTCGTGATCGTTAGTCTGAGCTGATGCCATTGCTTGAAGTACAATCACCTGTCTAGCGACTGCACTGACATCTGTTAGAGAATCACCAACAGAGTTTTCGGTATGCTTGAGATCGAACATGACTGTAGTAAATTCAATGATATCCGTCAGTTGTCACATTCATTTGGTATGGCATATTAGAAGCGGCAGGGTGTGCGAAACATGAATGGCTTGTGTTCTGTCAACATTTGAGAGGGTCATCACAGCAAAAAAATGTAAATGACATAAGGAAAGGTAAATCGCTAGCAATCTGTCGTCAAGTGTACTACATTCAATTTCCACAGTCCTGAATTTCCGAGAGAAATCTATATACTAAAGAAAACATTTTACTTACCAGCATTCTTGTGTAAGGAGAGATCACGCTACCGATACGTGCTGTAGCTGAGGCTATACCCATTCCAGCATTCCTGTTAAAAGAGAATCCAACAGTAATTAATCAAAGAGACTGTTTTTATAGAAACTGTCTCGAGACAAACAAGATGCCTAATTCGAGGTTATTATTGTCTATGTCGGTACTTAGTCCTAGGTAACCATACAAATCAATGATGAATGATAATCAAACCATGACTATCCAGTGGTTTTCATTTTTTTTTACCAGTGCATCCAGAACCGCATTTTCCAATGTCTGCTTGCCATTTTCAAAAGGCATTGTGTGAAAATTGAGGGAAATTACGTTGATATTTCTAACTGGTCCGCTAATCACATATATTTTCCTTTGTTGGCTCATGTTGACGAATTTACCACAGAATGCAATTTTTGAACAAACAGTTATCACAATTTCCAGTCTCAACAGGGAGTCGTGATTTCTGGACCATGCAGCATAGTTTATCGACTGACCGACGTAAATGGAAACTCCTTTCTTAGACACAACACTGAAAGGGTTTTTCCAATTACTCAGTTTTCCATTCCCATTTGGTGGAATTGAACGCAGCACAACAAATTACTGAAACACTCATTTATATAACAAGCGAACATCGTATATCATGAAAATGTTGGTCGCGGTCACAACACGCTGGTGAATGGAAGCTAGGACCTTGGCTGAAACCATTTCACTTTATAAATGCTCCCGATGCTCTTTGAGGAAGAATGAGTATTCCAATCTCATGTCACTGTTTGCAATATGTATAACAACTGTAGGCCTCCAGTCAAAATATTTATATTCACTTTCACATCCTTCTGTGGTTGTCAACTATCCTGTTGAATTCTTAAATTCTTTGGAATATCCTAGACTCCTACAAAACCGATGCCTATTGAAAGTAAGAACCATCATTATGCTATCATGGAACCGTAACCAGCCTTGGTTGTGTAATGGTACTAGACGGTGCCAAAAGTTATTGCCTCATTACTTAGACCACTATTTTATCTGGTTGTTCTATGGGATATATTTTTATATCCAGAATACCCTTAATACCATCTGACAGAGAAATCCTTTTGCATTAAAAGGGCTGCGATTTCCAATAAAACTCACTTTTGCCATGTCTGTAAATAAATCACAAGGACAGACTTTATTTTTTCCTTGAACATTGTTTCTCACACGGGCAACCGTATGTTACATGTACAAGAGTTGGAGGTCCTAGCCATGCTTTTGTTTATGCTTCTTCCGGGAAATCACGTAAGTCTGTTTATAAGGAACTATAGATTTACACTAAATAGTAAATAAGCAGAAGAAATAACACAATAAGAATGTGAAGTAGTGCTGAAGGAATGGGAGGACCTCAAGTGGAATATAAATATGTATATAGCGCGGCAAAATAGTGTTATATAGGTTGTCAAAAGAATTTCTGTCTGTCTGTTTCTTTCTCTATCTATCTATCTATCTATCTATCTATAATCTGCTTGTTTGTTCGCCTGTTATACATTAGTTAATTAGAGAGGTGGAAGTGGAGCGAAAGAGAGGTGGAGTAAGAGTGAGAGAGGGCAGGAGGAGGAGTGAAGAAAGAAGTGAGGAAGAAGTAGAGAAAGGTGATTAATATCAATAGACTTAGACCAAATGGTCACGTGGTCAGCTGAAAGTAGGGGCGAAAAACGGGAGTAAAGAATGACGACAGAGTAAGTGTGAGAGAGAAGTATAAAGGGCGTGCGGTGGTGTGGGGGATGAATACTTATTACATGATTAAAATGTAGGGAATGATAGATAAAGAGAGATGAACAAGGGAGACAGTTATTTTGAGAAAGAGAGAGAGAGGGAAAAATATCGTTGGTGGTGGTGGTGGAGAGTATATATATTTTAAACTAATACATCACTTAATGTATACGCATAAGTGCAATTAGTTATCGTGTGCTCGCTGAAAAAAGTGATACTTATATTTATAAGGGTTAATTTAGCCTAAACTCAAGAAATACAGCACAAGCTGCTCGAGAAAGGATGCGTAGGTACAGAGCACGGACCAGAGAGGAACAGCGAGAAGATAAAATAAAAAGAAAAAAACAGCAACAGAGCCGTGAGAAAATGGATGTAGGCGAACGTCAAGAATATTAAAAGAAACCTAAACAATGAATGCTGTAAAAATGCAAATCAGCCTTTCTTTCTTAAATAGGTCCTCTTAATTTTTTCCTTCTGTGGAATTTACACCGGTCCCACTATTACACATACACACACACACACATTAGATGGGATGCGTTTGACATGAGTCACACTTATGTAGCCATTCAATTAAATGAAATATACATGTATATAAGCTGTCCTTTTAGACACTGAGTTACATATTTCTACTATTTGTACCACCTAACCTCTCACTCTCCCCTTCTCTCTCTCCCTGTTTCCTCTTCTCTATCTTTCTTTTTCTTTCTCTGTATTAACAATACATATATTTGTACATATATATTTACTACCTGAGACCAGACTAAAGACAGGATGAACCAACAGCTGTAAGTCTTTGAAACTGTGCACTGAAACTGAAATATACAAGCGAGTTTCTCAATAACAGATAGGAAACATGTGGAATGTCACATCAAGGACTTACACTGAAAAAAATAGGCCCTCAGCTATTCTTTGCAAGAAACTAAGTGCTCCATGTTGGTGTAATAGTACAGTTTAGGTATGTCCCTTGCTTTACAAATTATCGGATAAATGCTCCACATAACTTTTATATTTTTTTCGGAAAATTTCTTCATATTTTTTATATTCTAAACACTGGTTTTTCTAAATTGCAAGTGTTTACCATTTTTATTTCATCCATTTCAAAGTACGTACCTTGTACTTTTTCATTTTCAAGTTTTTTTCCCCAGCAGTGTATGCTTTAAACATAACAGATTGCTGATATATACACACACGGACACAGAGACACAGATAAAGTAGTTGTATGCTGTCAACTTAATGTGACAGTCCCATGAAGGGAATACTACTACTGCTATTTCGCCCTGTCAAGGCCGACAGGAAGCGGTGCAGCTTTCAAGGGCTAAATAGGGATTGATCGAGTCACTGCTACAATAGATTTTCCAACGGCTTTTTTCTTTTTCTCCCCGCTCCCTTTTGTGTCTTTCCCCGGAAGTGTCTCTGCACTGGTCTCACGAAGCTCTTTCCGGAATTCCTCGTGAGAAGTGCGTGAGGGCAGCCATATATCAGGCTCATGTGTGCTGGCACATCCGTAGCGCTGCTTCTAAGAGGAAACTGCACATATAATACATAACTTAG
>NC_068991.1:29257565-29259447 GCF_001194135.2 Octopus bimaculoides
CACCTTAATGTATAATCTTCCTGTGAAAACTAAAATTTTAACTTTATCCATTGATGGCATATGGTTTTACTTAAATTTTTTCCATATCACATTTGCTATTGCTGTTAGTTTAGTGTGTATTTTACTTAACTTTAATGAATAGGATGTTTGAAATTTCTTAATAGTTTTTAATAGTTTTTAAACCTTTTAAAATTCTATTTGATGCCTGACCCTAAAGGATTCATGTTATTCCATTGTTGTTGTAGTGTTATCATTGTTATTTTATGGGTGACTTAAATAAATCTAATCCTTGTTCCATTATTATTTTGTACTTAGCCTATGTTAGTTAATACCAGTTCCTGATAATTTAAAATAGTGTAATCTAATTGAATTAGTACATAATTATCATGTTCTCTATTAATAGTTTAGTTCACCACTATATTCAACGTTAATTCCAATCGTTCATTTTATCAGTTTCTTAAACCCTGATGAGTCCATCATTATAAACCATGTAAATCCTATGTATCAATTCTTTATATTAACTATATAATAAATTTATCTCTTATGTGTCCTTTAAATGATATTAGATATATAAGTTTAATTTTAAAATTTTAGTCCAATATATATAAAAAATTTAATTTCACATCTTATCTATGGGTCCTTTATATTGGTGTAAATAATCATTTTACCATAGCATTTTAAATTAATACCACTTCATTATTAATTTATAATTAGCCTTTATTTATTAACATATTAATTAAGCAAATATTGGTATCTCAAGTATTTCAAACTTAGCATATGTAAAACAATACTGATATATTATTCTGATTAATGAAAACTATGAATAACCATTTACTGTATCTGTATACAATAGAGCAACTTTATTTTATATACGTTTGACCTAGGTGCCTATTGATAATACTTCCCCCGTTCCATTATAAACTGGTCTGCTAGTAGAAACCACCCCACTATAGTAGTTTGTCACCAAACCTTAAGAAATCTTATAACTATATCATCCATGTTTACTGCTTATACTGTTTACCCCTTACCCTAAAAAGAAAATGCCAGTGCCCTCTTAAGCTTTGAATCACTAGGTCTGATAAAATAGTCCATAAATCAAGTAACAAAAAGCAAATAAAATCAGTGACAGTTAAAAATCTGCTTAGAATTATCTATTAGCCTGTGTGGTCTGGCTAAGTCAAAATGTTTTTTTGTATTCTTCCTTTCTACTTGGGGAGTTTAGATTTAGTTATAAAAATATGTCCTTCTGTTTAAATGTAATTTCATTAAATTTCTATATCTTTGTGCAGCTGAGGATTGCTCTGCATTTTATATTTGATGTAATGTTCACATTAAATGGGGTCGCATGAAACGATCGTACTGCATTAACTTTGGATATCCTTGTTGCTTATTTTGACTTTAATCATCTTATTTTGAAACTGTATGGATAATACCATACTTAATTCTGGTGCCTAAACTTAAGTACCATATTCACCTAAATCTAAATTTATATATATATATAAAATAAAGTAAAGTTGTGGGATACCGTACGAGTGGAAATATATATGAAAGAAGGTTTGAAAATGCAATTTTAAAGATATTTATTCACTTAACCGGTTTCACTTTTTTAGAAAAAGATTGTCAAAAGTAAAATATAAATCTTTGTAGTATTAGGTCTTTGAGAATAATAGAAAATGTTAAAAAACAGTTTGAGTATTAAAATACATATATACATTCTTTGATGATAATAAGAGGAATATATTTAAAGTATGAAGCTTTGCATGAGCTTTGTAGTGTTACATACTGATTATCACAAAGGTATTGAAATACATTCTCTGATAATAAGACGAAAATGTTAAAAGCAGTGTAAGTATGAAAATACATATATGGAAAAATACATATA
>NC_068991.1:29259755-29260970 GCF_001194135.2 Octopus bimaculoides
AAATGGGACAAGAACGCAAAACATCCAGACAGTTAGGTGATACAAGAAAGGGACAACAAAAACATCCAGATAGATGATACAAAGAAAACAAGGACAGATCATTCGGAGTTTTCTTTCATCAGTCGAGTTCCAGATTATCTTTGCAATTTCAGCTGGTTATACTCGAGATTGCTCCAATCTGGCCAGCTCCAATGAAAAACTAAGCTAAGAGCATTAGATTCCTTGGAAGAAAGCAGTTAATATATACAAAAACAAGGACGGAAAAAAAACGAACAATGTTACACAAACACAATAAAAATAATAACAGGACATAACAACAGGTGTCTTTCGACTAAGGACGAATTAAATTAAGCTAGCGTGTGTGGAAATAAAGCCTTACGGCAAGGATACAAGATTTCACAGGCACAGAGAGGAATATCGATGTTGCATGGACAACGAGCGGCCAAGAAAGAAAAATCAGGCTTGGCTGAATGCCGGTCACGTGGGAAAACAAGAGAGAAAGGTAAAGGCAGAGGGACAAAAGAATTAAGGAAGGGCGAGGAAAAATGACAGGGACACAGTGAAGTAAAAAGTGAATGGAAAGTGAGCAAGAAGAGAAGGCAAGGAAATGTGAGAGAGGGGGAACGAAAGAACGAAGAGTGGAGTGAACGAATAAGAGTGAAAGGGTTGATAGACAGAAAGAGAGTCGTACAAGATTTAGAAAAATGTATACTTACATATAAGAGCCCAAAGTGTACGTACGCCAACATATATATATATATATATAAACAATACAAAATGGGAAAAGAACGCAAAACATCTAGACGGTTAGGTGATACAAGAAAGGGACAACAAAATCATCCAGATATATGATATAAAGAAAACAAGGACAGGTCATTCGGAGTTTTCTTTCATCAGTCGAGTTCCAGATTATCTTTGCAATTTCGGCTGGATGTACTCGAGATTGCTCCAATCTGTCCACACACGCACATACACACACAAGAACGTGTAGATATTTGTGATTAATGCTGACCTTAATGTGGTCGGATATATTTCAGGAGTATATAACCATAAACCACCAAAGGCACCACTGATACCGACCATTCCAAGTAAAGACAAAACTACTGTGGAAGTGTTGATGGCATCACTGTCTGTAAATAGAAAATATAGGTCAACATTATCAGACATAAAACAGTTTGCTTCTAGGTTTCTAGATCGAAATGAAAATATGTGATG
>NC_068991.1:29261150-29263759 GCF_001194135.2 Octopus bimaculoides
ATTTAACTTCTGTTCAGTTGATATCTTCTTTTCAATGATGACAACACCAAAAACTGCTTTTGATGACACCTTCTAGATGTATGAATGGTAACGTGGTAATTTAAAGAATTCGCTCAATAAATTCACTGATATTTAATAGACTTGGCCTCGAATCTTTTGGACTATTCAAATATATCTGACCTTATGTCAGTGTAATTTGATCTTCAACCACTTGACGATGCATAGAGAGCTAAACACCAAAACAGAAAAAATTGCATAAATCAGATGACTTGCCTTTTCGATGACTGTTTGTCTGTCTGTCTGTCCGTCTATCTGTCTGTCTGTCTCTCTCTCTCTCTCTCTCCCCTTCCCTCTTTCTCTCTGTTTACAAGATCGTCTTGAATATTCAAGATAAAAGCATAAACAGTACGATGTGTTAACATTTCTGCTTTTCCCTATGTCACTTCATACAATCCCGTTTTAGAGAGCTCTTGTGGTTAATCATTCCAGTGTTTGCATTGAATTTCAGTGTGTGTGTGCGTGTGCGTGTGTGTGTGTGTGTGCATGTGTGTGTGTGTATGTGTGTGTGTGTGTGTGTATGTGTGTGTGTGTGTGTGTGTGTAAATGCACCCTCACACAGACCCATGCAAATTTAATATTGTTTCATGTTATTTTTGAAAGCCTGCCGAGCCTTTTCATCGCCATGTGATTTTCCTTGTTCACGTAATGTCTGTTTTCATTTATTCATTGACCACTATCGTTCTATTTTAAAATCAGATTAATTTATTTTGTTTCATGCAGTGGATATGTCAGAGTTACATATAGGAAATATTAATGGTGGATAATAGCTTTATATAAATGTAGTGTAGTTTGAATTTTGTGAGGTCTATTGCACCGAAAGTATTGTGTTGTCGAGGCTGGATTTGACAAGTGGTGTTTGTTCTATATCTATTTAATACACTCCCTTATCCTTTTCACCACGAGTGAATGAAATCTCTTACTAGATAATGTTGAGAGAAATTGTCATATATACATATATATGCATATATATAATCAACATTTTGTGCTTAAATATTGCAGATAAAATATAGGTATCTTACCACCGATCGACTTCAGAACTGCCACGGCTAACAATGTCACAGCTGAGGAAGCAATGAGAATTATGATGGTTTTCTTCCGTCCAAATCTGGAACATGGTACAAAATAAGATTATGGTGGTGACCTTGAATGATTAGTTTCATAGATTAGTACACGGAGTAAATAATCTCAGATATCGTAGTCGACCTTTCAGTGATACGTACAATGCAATAAAGAAAAGCAACGACGGAAAGAGAGAGTGAGAAGGAAAAGGAGCGAGATAGAAATAAAGAGAGAGAAGGGTAGGGAGAAGTGAGAGAGAGAGAAAGAGAGAGAGAGAGAGAGAGAGAGATAGAGAGATAGAGAGAGAGAGAGAACTCCAATGGCATATATTTTCGAAAAGAGAAAAGGCAAAGTTGACCTCGGAGGGGTTGGAGTTCAGACCGCGTAGAGCTGGAACAACGATTGCGAAAGGCAGTCCAACCAACTCTTTAACGATTCCACAAGTTTGCCACCTGAAATCATATTCGTTTGTCTTAGGTGAAAGCAAGGCATATTTGATAACACAGTTGAAAATAGACTGTGTTTGGAAAAAAGAGGCAAAATGATGGCAATTGGAACTGCTTTGATCATAGTTAGTTGAACTAAGGTTATTGTGGGATATCCATAATAACAAAAAATACCGTACTTACAACCACCAACTCCTGTTCAATTATCTTCTGCTCAGTATTTCATCTGCGCCAACTATCTGTCTCAGTCTTCTGTCTCTTTCTCTCTCCCCTTTTCTCTCTCTCCTCCCTTCTCTCTATAAAATCGCCCGTTACTTTAATGTACACATCTCATAACACATAAAGCTTCTAGCGAGCCCTGATTATTTGTCACCAGAACGCTCTGTATCATTCAATGTTTTCGCCACCCTATAATCTTCATTAATTTTTAAATTAAGATTTAGAACGTGTGTGTGTGTGTGTGTGTGTGTGTGTGTGTGTGTGTGTGTGTGTGTGTGTGTGTGTGTGTGTGTGTGTGTGTGTGTGTGTGTGTGTGTGTGTGTGTGAGTGTGTGTATGAGTGTGTGTGTGTGTTAAAGGCACTCACACAAATAGAAATATCTATCTATCCATCTATCTATCTATCTCTGTGTGTGTGTGCATGTATATATATATGCGTATGTGAATCAAATATAAAATATTTACGAACAGCATGAATAATTTGTATTGGACGAAACTGGAAGGAAGTTCCATGGATGCTGTGAGGAAATAATTCAAATGACGGTCCCCAGACAAACTACTGGAGGTCAAGTAGAGTCCGAAATATGTCACACTGGTAATCAGCCTGAAATACAGGAAACAAAATAGACATTTGGCTTTTGTTCTTTCTTAAAAATATTATTACGCATAGTATTCAGTCTTTTACTTTACGTTATCAAATATAACCAATGTTGTTTTGTATGTATTTGTGGCGCAGACGCGGATATTTAATAAGAAGTTTTCTTCCCAACCACATGATTCCAGTTTCAGTCTCACTGCGTTACACCTTGAGCAGGTGTCTTCTACT
>NC_068991.1:29263948-29276972 GCF_001194135.2 Octopus bimaculoides
TGTATACATCAGCGTGTGTGTCTGTGTTTGTCCCCATCCACCCACCACTCGATAACTGGTGTTGGTGTGTTTATGTCTCAGTAAACTAGCGGTTTGACTTAAGACATCGATAGAATAAGTACCTGGCTTTATAAAATAAGAACTGGGGGCAATTCATTCGACTAAAATTTCAAAGCGGTGCCCCAGCATGGACACAGTCTGATGGCTGAAGTAAGTAAAAGGTTAAAAATAAATTATGCATCTAACACGAGTCTTCAGCTTCTAAGACGTTGTTGTTAACTTTCTGAAATCAACAGTGAGGTTGGTGGCAGTCTTAGTCGAACGCCGGTGAGTGTGACCATGGTGTGTTACATGAACAGCTAAGAGCAATAATACCTGGCTGCAGACCACCAGGTAGGCAGCCATTGTCTGGTGATTTCGCTCAACGACGGTCAAGAGCATTCCGCTGGTTTGCGCGTCAAGTTTGCCTGATAAAAGACACCCAACGCCTGCTCGCAGGACACTGCCGGATCGTGTGGATGGGGTTTAGTAAATGTAAAGAATGTTTTATTAGAGCTATATATTTCTAACATCTAGTTGTGTCTTTCACAATCCTGCGTCTGCCATGATCAAATGTAAGGAATTTTTGCTTAATTAAGTCATAATTTTATGAGTATAAAAGCTGCGAACATTAAATGAAAGATTCAATATATGTTATTTTTAATCATAAAGACAGTAAGACTGACGTGCCCGTTGTTGGCCTCGTCAGTCTTTCAACACTTACTACTTGCAAAACTTCGAAGTCACAGCTAATAAAATCATTAATAGTATATTTTGCATTGTAATTTCTAAACTAAATATTATGATAATAGGTTTGCTGCATTTCTTAAGTTGGCGAAGAACAAATATGGTAAGGGATTACCTGTAATTCAGTACAAAGAAATTCATTTATAGTCTATCTGCTTGTTATGACGCCTACCTTATTCGCTGATATGCATATATGTATATATGTACTCATACGTGCATACATAAATATACATGAATAAATGCATTCATGCACTTTACATCTTAATTCAAAAGCGAAACATTAATTGCAGAAGTTCTCAAGAAATTCAAAATAAAATAGAGCTGTGGCTTACTCTGGATAAAAAACAGAACGGAAAGGAGAGAATATAGCAGAAGGTAGACTTGTGCATATTACCTGCACTGATTCCAACTACAATATACTTAGTAGAAACCGATCAACATGAGATTATAAAAGAAGGATTTTGCTTAATGCTCCACGCAAAACCACGAGGTTGCAAATAGATCTTCTTAACAACACAGACATGTCGGTGTCTAAGCCTCTCTATCATAAATGAACAGTTCGTTTGAGATCACAGTCTTAAATGTGTATGGACGGCGGAATTTTCGATTAAGTTCGAAAAGAGTTCTTGCTTATTGATGGTGAACTAATAATGGTTTCCAATTTTGGTACTAAGCTAAGCAATTTTAAAGGAGCGGGCATGTCGAGTACATCGACCCCAGCACTGGTACTTATTTTATTCACCCCTAAAATGATGAAATGCAAAGTCAATATCGGTGACATTTGAAATCAGGAAGGAATTTTGTCCGGAGCGGTAACAATTCTGCCAGCTATCCGCCTAAATAAGAATAACGATTATGATGATGATAACAATGATAACAACAATAACATTAACAACTACGGCAACAGCAGCAGCAGCAGCAGCTGCAACGCCAACAACAACAACAACACTAATAACCATTCTACTATAGGCACAGGGCCTGAAATTTTGCGGGAGGGGGCTAGTCGATTAGATCGACCCCAATGCGAAACTGCTATTTTTATTTATCGACTCCGAAAGGATGAAAGGCAAATTTGACCTCAGTGGAATTTGAACTTCGAACGTGAAGAATTTAAACTCAGAACGTATAGATAGACAAAATGCCGCTAAGCATTTTGCCCGGCGTGCAAACATTTCTGCCAGCTCGATGCCTTAACAAGAACACTAATAACAGGAACATGAATAAGAACAACAGCTTCAACAATAATAACAATGATTTAAAATTTTGCTACAATGGCCAGTAATTTTTCGAGATAACATCGACCCAAGGGCTGAACTGGTACTTGTTTTATTGAGCAAAGTTGACCTCTGCGGGTCTTAAACTCTGAAACTAAAGAGCCGGAGGAAATGTCGCTTTGCATTTTCACCGACGCGCCTTTGATTCTGCCAGCTTACTGCTTTAGATTCTGATTTAGGCACTAAGCCAGCAATGTTAATGGCAGGGGTAGGTCGATGCTACGGATTCTGGTATTTCACTAGTATTGCAGTGTAGCTTATTAGAACACCTTTTCGTAATTTCCTGACGTCTGCAGTGAGACTTGAATTTATAACATAAGGGATCGTGAGTAAAAACAGAATGCTGCATTTTCGAGCTAAACATTCCATAGTCCATTACCTCAATAACCGCAAAATAATTAGCACGTTGAGTAAAATGCTGGTTGGTATTTCGTTTGTCTTTACGTTTTGAGTTCAAATCGCGCCGAGGTCGACTTGGCCTTTCATTATTTCGGGGTCGATGAATTTCATTATTTCGGGGTCGATCCCATTTGAGAATTGGGATCGATGTAATCGACATAGTCACTCACCACAAATTTGAGGCCTTGTGCTTATAGTAGAAAGAATTATTATCATTATTATTATTGTTGTTGCTGTTGTTGTTGTTGTTGGTATTATTATTATCATTATCATTATTATTATTATTATTATTATTATTATTATTATTATTATTATTATTATTATTATTATTATTATTATTATTAAGGCGGCAAGCTAGCAGAATTGCTAGCATGCCGGGCGAAATGCTTAGCGGCATTTCGTCTGTCATTACGTTCTGAGTTCAAATTCCACTAGGGTCAACTTTAAATAAGTACCAGTTACGCACTGACCCTGGGATCGATGTAGAAAGGAATATTATTATTATTATTATTATGAAGAAGACTTACCATGCGAACATGACAACTAGGGTGATATTTCTGGTTGTACTGTATTTCATCATGGTCCACAATCCAAGCGCAGTTTCTTTAGGATGAACTTTGGCTTCGTCTTCAGGGTTTGTTGCAGTTCTGTCAATCAGTTGTTTGGACTGTTCACCTAATTGATGCAGTTCCATGGCAGATTCATTAGATTTCAGACATTTTGTCCATGTCGATTCGAAATCGACTCCGTTAAGTTTTGCTGCGCGTTTCACAATTCTTTCGGCTTCTACAATTTTCCCTTTTGCGAACAACCATCGAATGCTTTCTCTTATGTACCTGCATAATATGAATATGTATGTATGTATGCATGTATATATGTATATATGTATGTATATATGTATATATGTATGTGTGTATATATATATATATATATATATATATATATGTGTGTGTGTGTGTGTGTGTGTGTGTGTGTGTGTGTGTGTGTTTATATTATTAATAAAATTTATAAAATTATTAATAATATTCACAGGAAATCAATATCCAAATTTCCGAAAGATATATGTTTAATGTGACACAGTAATATTTTGAATAATAGTTAAATTAAAATTTAAGATGTACAAAATATAAATATATATAAAAAATATAAATGTACATAAAAATACATGCGTATATAAATGTATATAAAAATGTATGCGTAATTGAGTATAAATATTATGAAAGTCTAAAAATTAAAAAGCATCTGACGATCGTTTCGCGGACATTATTGCCTTCACAATGTAATCAATATAGATAAGCATATTGGCAATAATTCCGCTCTTCGGAGATGAATGGAGTTATTATATACGTGTTAAAAACGAATGGTATATATAATAAGATAATATTAATTAAATATTAAAAATATTAAAATATTAAAATGTATACTGTCCTTTAAGAGTTTGTAAAAGCAATCCCTCCTATAATTTGGAAAATTCATATTTTTCATTTGTAGAAATTTTAAATGATATATATTTTTTAAAAAATTGATATGTTTTTCAGAATATTTAAGAATTCGGTATATAATTATAGTAAAGTTCATCTTGTTGAATATATTGGTAATCCTATGAATCGCATCAATATTTAGAAGTTCATCCACTGCATATATTTCAATAATGAAATATTTCAATAATAGAAATATTTCTATCGGGACACGGTACTGCAAATTGTTTTCACTGAAAAATCTCGGGTCTTGAAATAACCACTAAAATCGCTAAGCAGAGGAGTTTCAGAGATCTTCCTCGTCTGCCGCAGTCAGAAGCTATTTCGTCTGAAAATCTTCTCGCTGAAAATTTCCTCAGTTCTTAAAACCCATGCGATGCTTCAACGACGTATTAGCCATTATGGCTAATTCAAACTAGAGAACTAAACTTCTCCTAAGAAATGCCTTTCTTTCCTTCTTTCTTTCTTTCTTTCTTTCTTTCTTTCTTTCTTTCTTTCTTTCTTTCTTTCTTTCTTTCTTTCTTTCTTTCTTTCTTTCTCTTTTAAGAAATAGTTAATGATAGATTCTGTCGTTACAGTTTCGTGCCGCCTCTAAGACAATACCTAGCTGAATAATTAGCGCTGTTAAAACATCTATGGGGTGGATTCTCATTAGCTAAAACTAGTCAGTGATATATTGCACCATGCCCTAGCGAATGGTGTAAGTTGCTATATAGGAGAATTGCAGATCAAATTAGTTCAGCTGCAGATTATTACCAGTTCTTCGGATCATGAATTCCACACACGGAAGATTTTAACAGATAATTCTAAATTTTATCTAGTCCCGCTTCAGGAAGCTTTTTATTCATTGCAAACACACCTCTTTAGCAATCCTGAAACGTCTTGAGTACCCAAAATGCTTCAGGGTCCAATCTCGAAACTAAAGATACAGGCTTTATACTAGTATGATGTTTAATTAGCATTTATGTAAAAAAAAAAAAAAAGCAAAAAAAAAAAACAAAAAAAAAAAAATCTTTCGTCATTTTGTCACATTTAGTATTGGAGTTTTCACCACGAAAGAAAATGCAAAGACAAAGACAAAATGAAAAACGTAGAAGTAGTTTGAAAAATCACAAGAAATTCCTTACCAGAATTCAAATACACATACGATCCCTGGAAACCCACAAACGGCACACAACCATCTCCATTCCGAATGTTTCATCACATAGGCAACCAACGCAAGGATCATAACACATAAACTCCACCAAACCCCCACTATGCATGAAATCAGTGTCCGTTTGTCAGCAGGAAACGTTTCCAATATCATGGTAAAACCAGGAATAGCGGAACCCTGTAGGAAGATAATTTAGGTTCACGGTTATTATAAAAGTTTTATAGACTCAGCATGTATGTGCTGAGTATTGAAGTTTAGCAAGTTATTTAATACATTAATCTATTTTAACATCTTGTAGCTTTCACAATAATCATTTCTAATGTAGGCATAAAGCCTGAAACTTTTGGGGAGGGGACTAGTCGATTACTTCGACCCCAGTACTCAACTAGCACTTATTTTATCGACCCCAAAAGGATGAAAGGCAAAGTCAACCTCGGCGGAATTTGAACTCAGAATGTAAAGACGTGCTAACGATTCTGCTAGCTCACCGCCTTTGTAGCCTTCATAATAATAATAATAATAATAATAATAATAATAATAATAATTCTTTCTAATTTTGGCATAGGGCCAGCAATGTTAAGGTGAGGAAGAAGTCGATCACATCGATCACAATACCTAACAGGTACTTTTTTTATCGTCCCTGAAAGAATGAAAAGCAAATTCAGCATCGGCGATTGAACTCAGAAAATAAAGCCAGAAGAAATGCTTCTAAGCATTTTGTCCGGCTTCGTAACGGTTCTGCCAGCTCACTACATTTTACATATGATAATAATCCTTTCTCCAAAAGCACAAGTCTTGGAATTTTGGAGGAGGGAGATACTCGATTACTCTGATCCAGGACTCAATGGATACTAATTTTATCGACCACAAACGAAGAAAAGGCGAAGTCGACCTCCGCGGAATTTGAACTACGAATGTACAGCAAGAAGAACTGCTGCGAAGCATTTTGTTCTGCGTACTAACTATTCTGCCACATAACTCATTTTTCATAAGAATAATAATGATCTCAAATTTTGACTCAAGGACCGTAAGTTCTGGGGACAGAGTAAATCAACCCAGTGCTTATTTTATTTTATTTTATCGTTCTCGAAAGGATGAAAAGCAATGTCAAACCTCGGCAGATTTTGAACTCAGAACGTAAAGATGGACGAAATGTCGCTTAGCATTTTGGCCGGAGTGCTAAAGATTCTACTCACTCGCGTACACACACGCCCAGAGTCGCATATGTATGTATTTATGTACCCACACGTCTACGCGCATAGGTGTACCATATTCTATACTTAGGCAGACGAGGGTCGGTTCATATGAAAAAGAAAGTGAACAAAAGAATACGACCGCTTGCTTATCGAGAAATTTGTAAGTTCGATTTGTTTCATTTTTTTACTTTATCGTTAAGTATCACCATTATAGGATTGTATACTTCAAATGAAATTAAGAAATCAAGTCGTAAATAAACGAAACCGTCGAATCCATCATTGTACACACACACACACACACACACACGAACACACACACACACACAAACACATTTATACGGTCGTAAGCCTATGTATGTATGTATGTATGTACCCACACGTCTCTACGCGCATATGTACACCATGAGCTATACACACGTTTATATGAAAACGAAAGTGAACAAAATAATATGACCACTTGCTTGTCGGGAAATCTGTAAGATCGATTAAAATAATCTTTTAAAAATAATCAATACAAATGTTCAACATTTCGTGCCACTCACCCAACGAGTATTTTTGCCAAATGTGATGAAAATCCGTGCAGCCGTTTTCCAGTAATTTTGCAAACACACAGACAAACAGACAAGACAAGTGATTACAATACCCTGCTTTCGCTTACTCGCGTATAATAATGATTTCTTTCATTCACCACAAGGGCCCAGGACATAATGAACAATATCAAAGAGCAAGATACAGCAGACAAAACAGGTGAGGTTTACATTGATCAAGGGGAAAAACTATAACCTTAAAAGATATAACAGAGGGATAAATAAATAGATATTGGAAAAATAAATGTTTAATAAATACAGTCACCAATAGCATGATAGTTCATATAGGTAATTCGGGATAAAGTCTCCACAAAAATCCCGGATTACCCTGCCATCCCCAAGCAAGGGAATTGCCATCTGCCTCAGTCTGCGCTTGATCCAGAACTGTAGCTCAGTCAAGGGGCGAATGGCAACCATATCTACTCGCCGTCAAGGAAATGGTGAAGATAGCGTAGACTCGGCGCATGTCTACGCATCAGCATCCACGACATGCCCATTTTCCCAGTTAGCGCCTGACCAGTGGTACACGTACTTTCCACAGGAACTGAAAGAATTTCCGTTCCAATTTGGTCAGATGGGAACTGGGGCAAGTCACGATGGTCATGTGATAATATATGACAGACGCTATGTATGCATTCGCCACCTCTGTCCAATCTGCTAGAGACAGGTTTCTGCCTGTCAATTTCTGGGCGAGATTGGCTACCCTGCTCGTCACATCGCCCCAATTTTTTCACCTGGAGATCCAGACCAAAAACAGACCACAAGGAATCTATCCAGTCCCTCCGTCTAGCGTCCCATGACGTTATTGAACGGCATGGGCTGCCTCTCCAGGTGCCAAGCTGCAGGCCAACTAACTATTCTTGGTTAATTTTGCTCCTGTCAGAGATTCGTATTTTTTCAGAGCTGTACCGATCAGGTTTATGTGGCTAGTGTTCCACTCTTTGATGGTCATGTCGTCTGCATATGCCGACACAGTTCTCCCACGTCCTAGTTCGCTCGCGATGCCTCTCAACGCCTCCAAAGTAGTGACTCTAGAACCAGTACATACATAACAAACGAGGTGGGGGCACACTTGAAGGACCGAACGCATTATGCTGAACGGTCTCAATAGGTAACCATCTACTGAATCCTTCGAGCAGATGTCACTGTACATTGTGGCAACACAGCCACAGAAAACGGGACCGAAACCGACAACTATGACAATGGCTTTCAAGTACTGGTGGTCGACCCTACTGAAGGCTATTGAGTGATCTAAATTGATCAGGGCCCCACCAATACCAGCTTCTTTACCCACTCTGTCTATGCTGTATCGCATCAGGTGGAGGCTATCGTGGATAGATCTGCTTGGAATTGTACATGTTTGCGTATCACTAACCAGTTCTTCAACGATAAGCGCTAACACCTTAATCAAAATTTTCAACAGCTTTATGGACCTGAACTTTTCTATTTGATCCTCTTTCTTTGGGTTCTTCCTTAGTAGTACCACCACTCTTCGAATCGCAGAACTAGGAATTCTCCCGTTGTGCTGTCAGTTGCAGTAGATGTCTGCTAAGAGGCTACCAAAAACGTCCGACATGTGAAAGTAAAGTTCATTGGGCAGATCATCCACACCAGGCAATTTGTTCCCCATGCAGCCCATCATCATATCCCGTATTTTCGCGGCTGTAATCGGCTTTTTGCAACACTCCACCCCCATTGCAGAGAGTCGTGACACGCCGTCGAGTTAGGCACTGAAGTCCATCCTGCGTTCCAGATTGCCATTCGTCCCAAACACTTGAGCAAAGTGCTTCCAAAATGCCGCACATATCTACTTGAGTTTGAGTTTCATGCGCCCATTTTGGTCAACTAAAGACCAAATTATGGATTTCTTGTCACGCTGTGCTCCTACGACTCAGAACCTCGAGCGGCTTTCGTTCCCTAGTTTCTTAGAACACGCTCCTTATTTCTGACAATGTATCCTTTGTGCTTAGCGATGAAGAATTGGTCTGGAGCTAATCTCACCGTCAGCTAGTCAGTTGCGATGCCTTTCCTAAGTGCCCCTTCTACGTTTCTAAATACGTTCTCCTCTATTCTTTTTCTGTCTTTCGCTAATGCCTTACTAAACCTAATAGATTCTACCCTAATTGCCTCTTTTCAGGGAAAACCAACATTTATTGTTGATAATTGCTCCTGATTACAAATTTGTGGTCTGTGTAGATTTTGAAAAGTGGACATCTTATGCCATCCTTATCTAGTAGCCTACAGAATACCCTGCTAGATACGACCTAGATGACCTGATACGATTCATTCACACTCTCACTGTCACATTGGGGAAAATCAGTCGGTACCCGTCAGACAGATGAAAATGTCTGAGCAAGTTTGTCGAGCTTTTCACATTCCCCTCTTCTAACAGCTCGCCTCACATAATCTAAATGCACATCTAAGATGGTGTTTAAATCACTCATTAACAACAATGGTCAAGACGTTTCCAGGAAAACTGCTAGGCGTCCAAAGAAATCCGGTTGTTCTGCCCCTGTCGGAGCATAAACAACCATGAATTGGAAAGAACCACCTTGCTACTGTTCATTTTCAGGGTCACCAACTTACCCCGTTGGATCCAGGAAGATTGGTCTTATCTTGAGATTCAGACCTTTCAGATACAACGTCGCAGTTCCACCCCACCCCAGATTTCCAGTTGACATAGAGATAAGTAAATCTTATATGCACCAAAAAAGAGTATGAAAATTTGTGGAGTGAAGAGTCTGGTGTTACTGACAGCCATTACATCTAAATTTTTTGACCTGAGATCACTGAGCAGGTGGCCCTGTTTCTAAGGTGAACCCAGGCAGGGCCATGTTTGTCAGAGAGAAGGAGATGAAGAGAATCACCAACCCTATTTCTGTGGAGAGACAGGTACCTCCACAAGCATTTTTTTGTAGAGTCTTTTGTTTATGGTTCCAAGGAAATCTCCCATTCCGTTGGGATGCTTTGTTGTCAATTTGTTGTAACTTTGCGTTGCTTTTATAATTTTTTATATGAATGTTGGGTTGAGATGTATTCATTTAGAGTAATTTCTGTGTATTTTTGAATATGCCTTATTGAGTTCTTGTTGTTTGTGTCTATAGTAGTGTAATTAGTGATGCCTTGGGAGTGCTGTTCCTATTGTTGGGCTGGATTGCTGTGTTTTCGTTTGTGAAGTTGTCTGTGATGTTGGAGATGTTTATAATTGTCTTGGTGTAGAGCGTGTATCGGTGTGTGATAGTTTGCTTGTTTCTGTATCTTCTCTGCTAATCTCTTTTTGCTTTTAGTCTTGTAATATTTTATGTTTTTCTTTTTACTAGTGTCCATTCTGGTGGTTTTTGCAAACTGCTTTCCTCGCTAGACAAGTTTCACAGTCGGAGAAATCTGTGGCTGGGAAAGAAGTATGTCTGCACAGTCGCACATTTCTAAGCTGATAGTCGGTACTAGTGACGTTATTGTTTTCCTCAGGTGTGGTACCGGTACTTGCTGCTGATGTTGAAGAATGGATCTCTCCTGCTGCTTTTTGCTTGATGGATTTGTTTTCATGCTGTCGCTCTTGGCACTGACGTTGTAAGTGTTGATGATGGTGGCACTGCTGTTGTTGCTTTTAATGCTGTTGTTGTTGTTGTTGTATTAGCGGTATCTACAGTAGCGGGGAGGAGGAGTTTCTTTTCTTTGCATGGGGTAGAAAGCCTTTGAATGGTTTGTCTTGTCACAAATGTGACATCTCGACTGTTACAAATAGTTGTGCGCCTTCAAGAAGGTTGATCAAGTCAGGGATAACTTCGCTACCCTTCATCGGCGTGTATCCATAATTCCATGCCCATGTTTGATCAATGCTCCTTTCCTATTTTACATACCGTGTGAATTCTTGTTTTGTTATCTATACCGTACAATACGGTTGCCACAAGCAAAGGGATCTCCTCTTCTTCCTCTACCTTTATTTTCACCACCCTCAGACCGAGGTATGTCGGAATTAGCAACAATTCTTCACTTATGAGGGATGTCGTCCACTTTCTTTAACTAATTTGTCAGTCGTGAATCTTACCTCGATGGTGTGAAGAGGTCTCCCATGCGGCATAAGACTTTAACTTCCAGACCAGTCTTAGGCGTTTATCAGTAGAAGACTGCGTTGAGTTAGTTAGAGTAGATATAGGCTTCTATGTAGAAAATAGTGAAGATTCTAGAGATGACCTCCTCTTCTTATGTGTAGCTTGTATTAGACCCCATTTTGTAAATATGATACATCCGATATATTGAGGCGGAGATAGTTTTAATAAATCAAGAATTTATGTATTTGATATTCTTGCATTTTCTTAAATTGCTCAAGTCCATTCCACTGGCTCCTCTGAATAATTTCTTTTAACTCGTTTTTGTTTTATTTACACAAATTACTAGGTTCATAAATATGTTCTACTCTTTTTGTATAAGTCTAAGTCTCTTGGCCTGTTCGTCAGGTCGGATAATCGTTGTGTTGATGATGGGCTATTGAGCCAGAAACCACTGTCCTCTTATCTCCAAAACTTGAATATGTCCATTTCCTTAATGGTTTATCAACTTTGGTGAATAGCTGGATCGTGAGAATATTTCCTTCTTCAATTAAGTTACTCTTAATTAATGACGATACACTTAATTAATTAAGCATTCTTAACTGTCATCTAGTTATTATAATGCATCGACTCGAGGCGGAGATAATTTGGATAAATCCCAAAATTATATTGTATTTTGTTTTAATACACCTGTATTTGTGTGTGTGAAAGCAAGTGGCTTAGTGGTTAGAGTGTTGCAGTTATGATGGTGAAATTATGGTCTCAAATCCTGAACCGGGCGATGCCTTGTGCTCTTGAGCAAAATGTTGGCGCAGCCAAAGGTCCTTTTTCTCCATCCATCTATCTATCTATCTATCTATCTATCTATCTATCTATCTATCTATCTATATCTATCTATCTATCTATCTATCTATCTATCTATCTCTGTATACATACATACATACATACATATACATATATATATTTATATATATATATAGTGGTTGTCTACTCCTTACACAGAGTTTGACCACCTCCTGTACCTACACCTTAATCCCTTCATGGCGTCTGATATGGCTTTTTAAACCAGACAATGTTCTAAAAAAACACCCACACAGATTGCACCTCTGATTTGAACTACCAATACCTGCAGGTAAACTCTGCCCATTGTGGATCTTAACATGTCTTTTAAGACCCCCATTAGATTTGCAAGCCTTCTGGCATACATCACATTCAAACGTGTTCACAGACATATAGTCAGAATAGTTGGTTGAAGTTTGTTTTCCATGGGTTCGCAGGTGAGATTTGAGGCCAGTCAAAGGCAGGCATATATATGTAGAAGGTTGAAAAGGAACACACGAGTCTTCCAAAATGGATAGTACTAGAGTTATGTAGTATACCATGTTCATATAACTCTAGTACTATCCATATTAGAAGACACAACATATTATGAAAACGCCCAACACTACAGTCAGCATAAAATAACGAGAGACCTCAAATCCATGTTAAACCTATACAGAGAAGGAGTCACCGACAAAGAATATGACTAAATGACCAATTTCAAATGTAAAACCAGTCAATTCTACGGTTTTCCCAGGATACACAGAAGTGAGAAAATACGTAACGCATACAGGATAGCCACAGACATAATAATCAAAGTCCCTACTCCTAATGACCTCAAATTGAAACCTAAAATAGCAGGTCCCGCATGCGAAAACCACCGCCTCAGTAACTATTTAGATACCCTCTTAAAACCATTCCCCAAGCATATCAAAAGTTACATAAGGGACGACCTGGATATGCTCAATCACCTTCCTGAAACAATAAACAAAAACACTCTACTAGTATCCTTCGATCTAGTCAACCTCTATTCCAATTTCCCCCACAACCTAAGAATAGAGGCAATTCAATTCTGGCTAGAGAATTACGCCAACGAACTCCCACATCACATCAAAAAAGAATTCGTGATAGAAGGGCTAAAATTCGCCTTGGAAAATAACTACTTCATCTTCAAAGAAAACTTCTATCGACAAAAATTGGGGACTGCGATGGGTACGAGAATAGCCTGCTCCTTTGCTAACCTAGTCATGGGATATCTAGAAATTAGGCTTTATCGTAAGGTT
>NC_068991.1:29279374-29289374 GCF_001194135.2 Octopus bimaculoides
AATACCGGTCTTCTCTAAATTTTATATATATATACATGTATGCATACATAGACATGACAGGAGTAAATAAACACTCAAACAAGCATCATTTTATGTTTATTTCAACTTAAAAAGCTTTGTTAACTGACATTCTTATGTTTCAGATTCAATATGTGACAGTTTAATCATGCCACGTACAAAAAGAACCCTTGGAACTGTTCGAATTTCAATGAGGCCTCACTGTGGGTCAATCTGAAGGTGGACTTAGAGTTAAATCGCAGAACACCTTGGGATTCCGCTTTCTACAGTTAATTGAGCTATTGTGCTATTCACCAGAGAAGGAAAGGAATGCATACAACCTCGCCCAGATGGAGTAGGGCACTCAGGTATGACCCTGGCTTTATGAAGAAAAGTGTGGAGGATAATCTTCGTTGTAAGGAATTTGACATAAGAGAACAAATTGATGTCAGTCTCAGAAAAGCTGTCAGATATTTCTACAAATTTGGCTACTATTGTAGAGCAACAAGAAGGAAGCCATTTCTTCGACCAGCCAATATCATCTGGAGAAAAGATTGGTCTAGTGAGATGGTGGAGAGGCCACTAGCATTTTGGGACACTGTCATATTTTCTGATGAGTCCAGATTTGCTGTATTTTCCGACAGTGGTCGCGTGCGGGTCTGGAGACTCTGTGATCAACAATCTGACGTGAAAAGATTACAGCAAACTATGAAATACGGTAGCTATTCTGTGATGCTTTGGGGAGCAGTTTGGAGCAATGGTCTATCAGAGCTGGTGGAGTGTGAGGGGAACATAGACTCAGATAAATATGTGCAGAAAGGACTCCTTCCAATCTTCTCTAGTGCTGAAATGATTACAGAAGACTATTTGTAGAAGATAGGTTCCTTGTCACACGACTAAAGAGACCCAAGATTGCTTGGAAGACAGTGGCATTAAAAAGCTTCCAAGCCTGTCACGAGATATGAATTGGATACCTCTGGGGCATAAAGGACAGGGCACTTCATAAAAAGAACAAGAAAGCATCCTCAAGGCGAGATCTATTCAGATTAGTGCATGAAACTTGGCAAGAAATTCCTCGAGAATATTCGTCATTTGTTCAGTAGCATGCCTAATAGGGTAATTGCATTGACCTACAAAATATTAGATATTCATATTATAATGATTAATGAACAATTAATAAATAACTTGAAATTATAATATTAGATTTAAATAATTTAAATGATTGTCTATTTACTCCTGTCATGTCTATATATGTAATTATATGATGATGATGATGATGATGATGATGATGATGATGATGATGATGATGACCTTTCTCAATGTTAGAGCAAACCCACTTCTACTCAATTATTGGCCAAGCCGAAACAGTTCACCAGGCCAGTGTGTAGGTGAATCGAACTCGGTATCCAAACTAACAATAGAAACTTCATAACCAAAAGGCCATAAGTGCTTACTTGGGTTGTTCATTCGTGAAAATTAAGTTGTGTTGGTCTTAGGATATTTCCCATAGAAGAATTAAGTTCCATAGAAGAATGAAAGTATCAGCAGTATGGACCGGAGGATATGACCAACCTCGTATTCCGGTAGTTTAGGGACCTTTTCCACATGGGAAAAAATGACAGGAAACTCCTTTAGTATGACAAAGCTAACGACGAACCCTCTCTGTATTCTAATGACCTGTTATAAATAGCAGACTAATCTCCCCCAAATCACACTATACCGTTTTAAAAATATGAAGGGATAACTATAATTATATTCCTATATAACTATATTAACTATTGGATAACTCTATTCCTAGATAATCTACGTTTGAGTAAAGGTCTGATTGATCATGATGAGAATGATTTAAGCATAGGAATTCTCATTCAGGGTTGACTGGTCGCTAGACAGCAAAAGCAATTCTCTTTCAATATCGTATATCAGTTTAACTGTTCAAACATATATCTGAAAGCGGATGTGTTAGTGAAACAGAGAGGAAGAGAAGTGTAGGTTAAATAAGATCTAAAATATTAACATTCTTACCTCTATCACAAAAGAGATATCTTTATTTGCTGAGAAGTTGTGTCCATTAATACAGGAGAGTTCATCCGTAATATTTTTCAAGCCACGAAATATGTTAATGTGACACTTCTCATAATTGATGACATCGTATGACGTCACGTTGTATATGGACAGCTGTTCCTCTGAGAGATCCTTGCATTGATGATCTGGAGTATAACCTGAAAAGAAAATGCTATTTCATAAACTCAAAGTTCCTTTAATTTGATGTTAACATTTCTGAGATAAGTTGTCATATAATTTTCTCATATTATTAACCCCATCTTTAAATATAAAACTACTGCGTTTTCATCAGTTTCGCCTCCAATCATCACAAAGCATTCTATTCCTGGATGTATACAAAATAATAGACTGGATCCGAACCAGAAAATTTAATTTATTTCCCCTTTTAAAAAATATTTATTCTATTTGTTAACCGCCGTCTGTCTTCTCGTAATGTAAAAACTGAAGTAGCCTCCGTTCAGCCTCCGAAAAATTAAAGAGTTTATGCAGTGGGTTTTGCAATGTGAGATAAAGAACTAAAAAAGAAGAGAAGGTGTTGGAATGAGAATTGTAGAGTATGTACTAAGTGGGGTGTGTACTATTATTGGTTAACAGTTGAGTTGAATGTGAGCTGTGAGCTGGTAGAGATTACAGAAGGGAATGTATCGTATTATTTCATTGAGTGATAATTTCATAGTGTATGTTTTGTGCTATTTAAGATATGATATTGAAAGTGTTATTTGGAGTGCAGGTTGTGTCAAACACTAAACATGTTTTGACTGCGTGTAATGTTGTCTTCCTTGCAGAATATCTTGACCGTCGGACAAAATACTTTGCTTTATTCCGTTGCGGCACGTTACATTCTGACTTCACATACCATCGAGGTTTACTTGGTCTTCCATTCTTTCGAGATTGGTGAAATAAAGTACCATTCAAGTACTGGGATCGATGTAATCGACTAACTACCTGCTTATATAACTACCGGCCTTGTATCTAGATCAGAAAGTATTAGGACAGCGAGCAAGCAGAATCATTAGTGAGCCGGAAATAAAACATGCTTTGTGGTATTCTTTCAGTCTCTTTACATTCTGAGTTCAAACCTCTCCGAGATCAACTTTGCGGTTCATATTTTCGAAGTCGATAAAATGAAGTACCTGCCAATTACCGGGGTCGGTGTAATCACTTCCATCAAACTATCTCGTGTGAAACTTATAAAAAATACAACAAAAGCTATTAAACCTAATTTATTTAGCAGAGATGTTACCTAGAGATTTGGTGATAATAAGTTTCCTCAGATTTCAGTAATCTTTCTTTCACAATTTGTTTCTTTGCCCTCTATAGTCGTACCTGGTCTTGTTACTGCTGTAGTATTGTCTGTATTTATGGAGAACTCCCATAAATACAGAAGTTATCATTCACCATACTGGAACTGAAGCATATTTATACCATTTTCCCATTATTTCAAATTCATACACTTCACTAACATCCTACTGCACTCTTTCATAGATATAGTCATGCCTGCATTGAAAATCTAATTATACTAGTTTACTGTACTTAGTTTCGAAATGGTTAATACTTTCGTCCCCTTCTCCACATATTCTGTATTTACTCTCTTATAAGTTTTACAACTCTTTGTATCAAGTTTGGTCCAATGGCTTTTTCTTTTGCGTCTATAATTAGTGATTCGGTGTCTCGTTTCAGGTTTCCATCTGTCAAACACCACTAGTGTTAGTGTTCTTTCTTCTGACTATCGTTGAACAAGTTCACACATGAAATAATTTTTGTGTTGCTTTGAATTCTTGAACGTGGACATTGCTCACTGCAATGTCTCACAAAGAGAGGAGGCTTTCTCTGAAGACATCATAACATCGCTGTTTGGGAAAGCCGAGAGTGACAAAAAAGATACCCAAAATGATTAAAGGAGACTTGACTGCTGTCTGGGTAAGTGTCATTTACACAGAAAAAAGGAAAATCCCACGGAGCCAACAACCTGACATTCACAAACAGATTTTGCGCGAAATACTCACTCATGCTTGTGTATATGAAAAGGTTCTGGGACTAGTTATATTTAATAGAATATAACTTATTTACCTAAATTTTAATATCATCTCCTTCGAAATAGTCACCTTGCACAGCGTTCCGGCTACTTTTGAAATCCAGTCGTTTTTCGTGAGTCGAAAACCTTCTGCGATTTAATCTAGATCTCGACAACGGTGTTAAAGCAGCGACCTCTGAGCTGCATTTTCGTTTTGAGAAAGAGATGGAAGTCCGTAGGTGCTAAATCTGGCGAATACGGTTGGTGCAGAAACGATACCATGTTGTTCTTGGTGAGAAACACGCGAGTGAGGAGAGCTCGGTGACAGGATGCATTGTCGTCATAAAGAATTCAATTTTTCGCTTTCCACAGATCCGGTCGCTT
Organism: Octopus bimaculoides; assembly: GCF_001194135.2. Lineage (NCBI taxonomy): Eukaryota > Metazoa > Mollusca > Cephalopoda > Octopoda > Octopodidae > Octopus > Octopus bimaculoides. Next base: position 29,283,831 of record NC_068991.1, read on the forward strand.
TCGCCGAATGTCATCCATCAAAGGCTTCAAAACGTCGCTGTAGAACTATCGATTGTCTGTGTGGAACTGTGGGACGAATTCTCGATGCACAATACCACTTTCCAGGGTGTGACGCTTGTAGCAGGTCTTCCAGATCGCTCATAATCTTCCAGGGTCGTTCTTCCCCTTTTGAAGTTCCCAGTACCACTCAAAGCATTGCGTAAGACCCATTGCCTCGTTGCCATAAGCTTGCCAAAATATGCTCAATGTCTCCGTAGCAGACTTTCCAGGTTTAACGCAAAATTTCACGTTGGCTCTTTATTCTTGTCCGTGACAGAATCACAGACTACAGCATATACGTAATAACAAAGACACAAATTCCACAATTTGCGAAATAAAGACAGCATTGTCACTCGGCACACTGCCTTATTTATGTGACTGCTAGTTCTCATTGTGCACGCAACTGTGTGCTGCCATCCGTTGGCGCGCTACAGAACTAGTCCCAGAACTTTTTGGCTGGACAACATTATAAAAGTGTCACCATTGAAGGTATAGCAAATGATTGTATCCCTTCGTTTGACACTTTATTGAAGCCATGGATATGTACTAAACGCTAGATAAAGAAAAATCATGTGTCGGGAGGTGATCAGCATTGACTTGCCAGCCCTAAGGCCCACAATACTACTCTAGAATCTAACCTTGTTGTAGGCTCTGAGTTTAAGGCAATACGACTGGTGGTGTAGGATAGAAAACCCAGTCGTTATACTTGTGACAGAAAAAGCCACTTGAAGACTAATCAGGGTTTTCAGGCTCATGTTCTGGTTGCACCGGTTGCAGATCTGAAATGGTCGAAATTTGTATCTCGTTTCAGGTTTCAGACGCAAACGTTGACAAAACACACTGTCCCATCTAGGAAAGTGGAAGAAATCAACTCAGGCCCGATCTAAAAAAAAAAAACAAAAGCAAACAATAACCAATTAAACTGTCTCCCTACCATAATTAACAACAACAGTTCCACTCCATCGTTTTCTGACGAAAGGAATAGAAAATAAATTTGCAAACAGTACCAGAAAACACATTAAGGGAAAGAAAAAGAAAGACTTTGGTTGGGCCATCCGTTTCACTTTAGTAAGGGAAAACCTTTTCATTATTCAGTTACTTCGTAGCAAAAATAATAAAAGTTCTTACATGAATTTATTCTCAAGTTACTTATTTTGTGGTTAATATTAATAATAATCCCTTCTACTATAGGCACAATGCCTGAAATTTTGGAGGAGGTGAATAGTCGATTACATCGACCTCAGTGTTTCACTGGTGTTTGATTTATCCACCCCGAAAGGATGAAAGGCAAACTCGAGATTCACGGAACTTGAACTCAGAACGTGCAGACAGACGAAGTGCCGCAAAGCATTTTGCCCGGCGTGCTAACGATTCCGTCAGTTCGCCGCCTTAGTAATCCCTTCTACTATAGGCACAATGCCTGAAATTTGGTCGGAGTGGATAAGTCGATCACATCGACCAAAGTACTTGACAGGTACTTATTTCATCGACCCTGAAGAGGTGAAAGGCAAAGTCAACCTCAGCGGAGTTTGAAGTCAGAATGCAAAGGCGGACAAAATACCTATTTCGTTATTGCCCACAAGGGGCTAAACATAGAGGGAACAAACAAGAACAGACGAACGGATTAAGTCGATTACATCGACCCCAGTGCGTAACTGGTACTTAATTTATCGACCCCGAAAGGATGAAAGGCAAAGTCGACCTCGGCGGAATTTGAACTCAGAACGTAACGGCGGACAAAATACCGCTAAGCATTTTGGCCGGCGTGCTAACGATTCTGCCATCTCGTCTATAATAATAATAATAATAATAATAATAATAATAATAATAATAATAATAATAATAATAATAATCCTATCACATATAGCATTTCGGTCGAAACTAGACTTCTTCAGTGTGAAGTTGAATTTATGACTCTGAAGATGAGGACAGATATAATTCTTCAGATGAGAAAGTTAGTGACTGAGTGTATTCATGAGTTTTTTTTACCAAATCAGAAAGGCAAATAGATAGACAGACAAATATCTCGCATGACAGTGAGAATACAGGATACATTCACATATTTACTGCTTTAAACTTTGTTAAACTTGTTTTAAGTAAAGCATGCCATTTCACGCTGCGCCATTCCTACAGCTGAAAACGAATAGCATCTAAGTGATGGAGCAGCCCCACCCCACTTCGACTGTCACATCGTCTGTCTTCCGCTGAGTCAAGTGTGGAAGGGCCGAGAGAAAGTCTCTCTGTTGGTGGTTTCATAGACATCCAAAAGAGTTAGCGAAGGCACGGTACATTTATATGACGATTATGGTGGGGACTGAGATCGCTGAAGTTTGGCATAAGCAATATGTGGAATTTTATGATTATTTTATTCACCCCAAAATAATTTAGATATAAATCTACAGGTGAATGGTATAGTGGGTAAAATGAGGTCGGTGGGGTTATGATCGTAAAATAAATGAAGGCACTTTTTTACTTTTTCTTTGTTTATCCACCTCCACAATGGAGTTCTTATCTGACAGAAATGAAGATATCGTGTCACTCAAGTTATTTTGTGTAATTTTCATTCTATTCTATTGTAGACTACTACAGTTTCACTGGGTCTGGTGGGAGCATGGTTCAAGGGAGAAGCGGACTTCAGACAATAACCTATCTTAAATATACTGTCAGACAACAATACTCGATCGATGGAACATTTTGTGTACATTATTTAATGTTATAACAGTTGGATTCGACCCTACATTTTGCCACTTAGAAATCACAAGTGGATCATGTGCACAAACCTATGATACAACAAACTTAAAATCAGTAAATATTAATGTCCTCTCTATTCCCATTGTGAAACTTGCATCGAATATCGTGTGCTGAAGGTTTCCAATCTTTTGGGAAGGTAAAGTCAATAAAATCAGTCCAATTCTTAATTGGTATTTCATCAGTTCTTGAAGAATAAATGACAAAGTGCAGCTAGAGAGATTTGAACCTACAACGTAAGGACAGTAACTAAATAAAGTTATTTCAAATTAAAAGCTACTTTTTTATGTATACAATCATGCTTATATAGACATCTGCACACATGCATACAAACACCTACACATACTCAGTTACATATACATGTACAGATCTAAACGCACTTACATATATGCACACACACACACACACATGTACATGCACATGTATATACATATACACGGACAAACGCTCACACACATATCTATACGGGATCGTGTGCGTACATTTTCAATGACGATTAACGGACTTTTCTGGTAGTTAGGCACCTTATCCAAGGGAGATTAATCTGCTGTCTGCTTTACTTTAGTTTTATGATAATGCAGCATCAAGACAACAAGCTACCTTAAAGATGTACCCAGACAAAAAAATACTCGTTCCATGGATAATTGTGTATACGTAATCTAATTCGTTGAGAGCAAATCAACATCTAGGAAGGGGAAGACTAATTTTCATCTTCGAAGGCTAATGCAACAGAGCCCTGCTCAAAACAAATTACAATTTACAAGGACTTACTTTATTCTGTAATTTCTCCCACTAGTTTCGGTCTGTGGCTAAGGCTGGATTACTGTATTTTTTAATATATTCGATATTTTCTTTTTAATTTTGCTACGAGGCCAGCAGTTTTGAGGGGAAGAGAAAGTCGATTATATCAACCTCAATACCTGACTGGTACTTTATTTCATCGAACATAAAAGGAATGAAATACACAGGTGACATCGGCAGAATTTAAACACAGAATCGTAAGAAATGCCGTCAGGCATTTTGTCTGACATGCTAAAGATTTTGGCAGATGTTCACCTTAATATATTTGATAATATTCCTTTCAGCAGAGGCGCAGGCGTGGCCGTGGTAAGAAGTTTGCTGCCCAGCCATATGGTTCCAGGTTCAGTTCCACCGTGTGGCACCTTGGGCAAGTGTCTTTTACTATAGCATCGAGCCGACCAAATTTTTGTGAGGGTGTTAGTCGATTACCTTAATCCCAGTACTTGACTGGTACTTATTTTATTGGCCCCCTCCACCGCTACCGAAATAATGAAACGAAATTTGAACTCAGAACGTAAAGCCTGACGAAATGCCGCCAAGCTTTTTCTTCGGCGTGCTAGCGTGTCTACCAGCTCGTCGCCTTTAAAGTTTGTGTAGGCAAGAGATTGTTATCGTCTACTTAATTTGAACTGGAACTCAAATGTGAAACAACTACTGCAAGATGTGTTACTCCGTTGCACAACCACAATAATAATAATCCTTTCTACTGATGGCACAAGGCCTGAAATTTGGGGTAGCGGTTAAGTCGATTACATCGGCCCCAGTACTCATTTGGTACTTAATCTATCGATCCCAAGAGGATGAAAGGCAAAGTTGACCTCGGTGGAATTCGAACTGAAAGTGGGCCTCGGTAGAATTTGAATCCACAAGGTAAAGCATTGGGAGAAATGTCGTTAAGTATTTTATCCGATGTGCCAATGATTCTGCCATCCTGCTGCTTGAAGAAGTGGAGTAGAACTAGGGAATATATTTCTTATTGACAAAATGACTCCATCCCTAAGATCAGGAATCTTGTAAATTTAATACAAAAGTGATTTTTAAAAATTATATAATCACTTATTTTCTGTATATTTACGATGTATGACACAATTCTATGGTAAGTATAAATGAAGTGGAGAATAAAATGTAATGTATATATAACTTACCTATTGCCAGGAATAGGAAAAGACTATGAGATACAATCAAAAGAGAAGACGAAACAACTAGCAGCTGCCTAATTTGGTAATTACCATAAGTCTTTAAATTGATGAATAGATTATCCAAATCATAAACGGCCTGTGTACCAGCCATCTACGAAGCTTGTGGCCTTGTTATTGGTTGATGATATTATTGGTATTGTTTTCAGTGATCAATAATAGTCGCCGTGAAGTTGTCGCTGTTATGCTGTGAAATCGCTGTTCTTATTATATTGGTGTGGTTAATATTGTTAGCGGTCGTAGTGATATTGTTCTTAATGGCGGAGTTGTTCTTTCGTGACTGTGATGGTAGTGGTTGTTGGTTGTTGGTCGAGCTAGTGCTTACGATGGCGGGGGTGGTGCGTGGTGGTGGTAGTGGTAATGATTGTATGATATATTCCATATATCGATCTTCTTCTTCTTCTTCTTCTGCTTCTTCTTCTTCTTCTTCTTCTTCTTCTTCTTCTTCTTCTTCTTCTTCTTCTTCTTCTTCTTCTTCTTCTTCTTCTTCTTCTTCTTCTTCTTCTTCTTCTTCTTCTTCTTCTTCTTCCTCCTCCTCCTCCTCCTCCACTTACTAAGCCGTCTGAACCTTTTAACCTTTCATTTACCCATAAGTTCATATATTCTTTGTTTCTGGCCTTTATTCTATCGTTCGATCATTCAGCCATTTATTCAGCGGTTCCACTTTTAAATCTTAACAACTTCATTCCATTCATATAGGAGACCAAATACTGAACACATACACAGACACACACATACCTTTATATGTTATATATATATA
>NC_068991.1:29290942-29294055 GCF_001194135.2 Octopus bimaculoides
AGAGAGAGAGAGAGAGAGAGAGAGAGAGATAGAGAGAGAGAGAGAGCGAGAGAGATCGTTCCTAGTAATTAGATCAGTATTGATCCTTTCTGCAATATAGAAAGGAGCGTTGTGTGCAAAAAAAAAAAAAAATACTATGTAGGAAGCTTGTCGCGTAAATACTTTCTTATAAAAACGACATGAAGGTACGTAAATTCGACTAAAAATTAAAAACCTGTAACCATATCAATCTGATCTCAGATATATAATATCCCAACGTAATTGTCTGTAAGTATACCAATACCTTTTAAGCTACACTTTGCTTTGATATTAAATCGCAGCGAATTAAGGCGAGCTGACAGAAACGTTAGCTCGCCGGGTGAAATGCTTAGCAGTATTTCTTCTGTCTTTGTGTTCTGAGTTCAAATTTCGCCGAGGTCGACTTTTCCTTCATCCTTTCGGGGTCGATAAATTAAGTACCAGTTGCGTAGTGGGGTAAATCCAATCGACTGGTCTCCTCCCCAAAAATTTCGGGCCTTGTGCCTAGGGCAGAAACGGATTAAATCGTAGCGAGCTGGCAGAATTGTTAGCACACCTGACATAGTGCTTAGCGGCATTTCGCTTGTCTTTGCGTTCGGAGTTCAAATACCACTGATGTGGGCTTTGCATCTCATCCTTTCGGGTTCAGTAAAATAAATATCAGTTGAGCACTGGGGTCAGTGAAATCAACTAGCCTCCTCCCACAAAATTTCAAGTATTGTACTTATTGTAGAAGTTGAGAACATTAAGAGATATATGAATATATTCAAAAAGGAAGGAACCGAAACACCTTTTGGAAGTTAAACAATATTTCTAATAAACTCATACATAATATTATTATCGTAAACAGAAAGACTAGAGTACAAATTGATAATGATGTAAAGTTTAGATAAAAATTATAGCTAATTAATTTTAATCAAATTACAAATTAAAATCGATAAGTAAATTTGAAGCAATATTGATTGTATTATTAATTAAGCAATATTAACAGTAAGATTAGAAACCAAACTATAGCAGTATTGTATGTAATTTTCTACGTAATATTGATGTGATGACACATCCTCGTAATGTCAAGGAAGCGTGTTCTATTCTTTGTACCATACTTCTGGTAGAGGGAGCACGGGATTTTGCTACAGAACCCCAGACACAAAATTAGAACATCAGTATCCTCAGCACTAATAACAACAGCATAGTGCAGGAGTCGCATGCCAGTTTCTTTTTGTGATGACTTTAACTCAGAGGCTTCCTCTCACCTTTCTGTCGTGATTTTGAAGCAGAAGTATTGCAAAAGACCTTTGTCCCCCAGTTTTGCTCTGTATGTTGGTCCCTTCCATTCATCCACCAGGAACTTTATCAGACTTGCTTTGTTGGAAGGGATGCTGAACAACTTACGCCACTACTGGATAGTGTGCCCAAGTACTATGCTTCTGAAGTCGATTCCTGTTTCTGATCCCCTATTAATCCTTTGTGCATTTTTTTTTATGGATGTTTCCTTGTAAACATCAATGACAACATCAGTACAATGAATATGGGCTCCTTCGTGGAGAACATACGTTTCGTCACTTCTTTTCAGTCTCTGTACCAAGCTCATCTCGTCAAATCTGTTTTCTCAGGGCACTATGAAATTCAACCATGGTGATTGTTTTTGCATTCCAGGATTGCAGAAACAGGTGTGGTTCGAGCGATGTTAACGCGACTTCTTCCAGGAAGATGAGTCAACCCTTCGGGGCCATCTCATTTTCCAGTCAGAGGCTTGATGAAAAATAGAAAACGGATCCCCCACCTGTAACGCATACGTTTGGAGTCTTGTCACTTTCCCTTAGAAATTTGATTCCTTTTGGTTGTCGTTTAATGCAATTAATTATCTGGAGGTCTATCTAATTTCTGAAAAGATCTTGTCATGCCTCAATTGATATCGGCCTTCTTTCAATGGTGTTAGCCGTAGGAACGTGATTATAATAACATGATTATGGTAATGTGTTGCCTACTAGTCTAGAGTAGGAATTTTTAGAATGAAAAAGAATTAATTCATGGGATAAGATATCATCTAATTCCGTGACACCTTTAAATAGAATTATTATCAGCCATTTTGAAATAATTATAAAAGCGCATTACATGATAAGTCATGTTTCTCCAGGTTAATCATATTTCTTGTTAAATAAAGATGGAAGATTTAAAAACATTTTTTTATTCATCATGCGGTTGTCGACTAATTAATCCCAGCATGTGATACGAAAGTCTTTGATTCAATAAAATAACGAAGGGTCATTGGTTAGTGTTATGGCAGCAGTACACTGCAGTAGTGTGTGTCTGTTTGGTGCCGAGTCCTCTTCGAGGACCAAAGTGCGCCTTGCAAGTGCTCATTCGCCCATGGTGGTATTTCAGTTTCCAAAATGTCGCTAATGTATCGTTGAGTGTTGATCTTAACACCCGAGTGCACAAAAACCTTGGAGAGACCTTCCAGTGGCTGTCACCGCCGCCCAAACTATAACTGACTTTGTCATCGATTTACGAGTCTACCCTCGACGGAGCCAAATACACTCCAAAGTTGATAATTCTGGGGGTTTACTGTCTGTTCGATGTCAAAAATTTTCACCAGTGAATACCAGATTGAGCAGCGTGCCTTCAGCTATCTGACGCAGCATAAGACAACTTTTCTCCAGTCTCTTGGCCTTATAAACTTGCGCGAGCTCATGACGACGGATCATCTTATATGGGTGGGTCCTGAGATTCTCCTTCAGCACTTGATACATCGATGTTCGGCTTACTTTTGCTGTGGCAGCTAGTTTTCTGGCGGAACCATAAGGATTTCACCGTATCTTCTCTTTGGTACATTTGATAAACTGAGTGGTCCGCACACTTCTTTTTCGGCTACGTCCAAGTCGATCAGCGGTGGAACCAATCTCTTGAAATTTCTTGACAATTTTCCAGACTGTTCGGTTAATTTTAACCTTTTTCGCTACAACTGTATTACTTTCGCCTCTTTTGTGGAGATTTATGATTTTATTTCGGTCTATAGCCATTATCCAATTTATAAATATGAATTCATTCAGTTTGAAACAAAAAGAAGATATACTAAGCTTTTATAATTATAT
>NC_068991.1:29294520-29295660 GCF_001194135.2 Octopus bimaculoides
AAGGAACCTGTAAGTCGTGATGGTGTTGGTGGCTTTCGAAGAAAAGTATTAAAGGAAGGAAGCAAACAAAATAATAGAACAGAGTTAGTAGTGATATATTCTAAAAATAGAGTTAAACCTATTTTAAAGATGGTAGAAGGGGGACCAGTTTGATAACTCGAGTTGGTTGGGGTTACCTATAGGGAGTTGTGGGAGTACGTTGTGTGGTCATTTGTGCATTTGTGTCTGTGATAGAATTTGAATGTATGGAAAAAACGGTGATTACAGGTGCTAAGTGCTTCGTTATATCGATTAAGTAGAGTGGGAGAATTGTATTTTAAAATATAGAACGCCTCCTTTAAGCAAAGCTTGCAATTAGAGCGCTAGCCCTGGTATGGAATTCCAGAGTCCAGAATGGACCATTTTAAAGTATACTGGATATTTGTGTTTTTGAGGTGGTGAACGTGGTTGACTAGTTTTTGTAGATTTGCTGTGTTTGTCATATCTAAAAGAGTGAAGGTGGGCTGCATAGCGTTGCTTGAAATTTTTAGTTGAACCTATGTATGCAGCTGTAGAATTATGTAGCAGATAGCTTACAGTGCATTTATATATTACGTTATATCTTACACAATGCGTTTGCAGCGGGCGGATTGCCCCAGAGCGACAGTTACAAATAGATGAAACTTGGGGGTTGTGTTCTGTGGTGGATGAGGCAATATTGTTGGAGGATATGTTGAATGAGGATGCAGAAGAATCTAGATCAATGAAATCATTACTGTTATAGTTATTATTCCCTCCATTGTTATTATTGTAGGATATAGTAATATTATTTCCGGGTATACTAGTGGGCTGGGATCTATTATGGTCGTGTTCAAGTGTACGAGTGTCAGTGTTAGATGTACGTATATGAATGTCTATGTTGGGTATATGCATGCACTGAGTGCTAGTATTGCCATAATTGTAGTTGAGTGAGTTTTGATAATAAAGTGAGAGTTTATGTTTATTAGAAGTTGCTATAATAGATTCGAAGCTAGGCGTGGTTGAGTAAGACAATTCAAAGTGGATCCGTTAAATATAGAATGGTATTTATGTTGTCGGGGGAAGTTAAAGTCAAGTATTTTGAAGAAAAATTTAGCTAAGTTTTTAGTGTTAAGTGAGAAT
>NC_068991.1:29295716-29296551 GCF_001194135.2 Octopus bimaculoides
TGTACCACACTATAGAGCGGCCACCGCTTTTTTTGGGGGTTCTGTGTACGTTGTAATCTAAGCATTTAGGTGGAGAAGAGTTGTCCACATTTTTGGTGTTGCTAATTGCTTTATTTATCTTGGATTTAGCCCTAGTGTTATAAGTGTGTTTGTGGGGTCTGTTGGAAACTGTGGGTGGTTGGTTGCGGATGTGATGATTGGTATGTCTTTGGGATGTGATTTGGGATATAAATTATTTAAGTCTGGTGTTATGGATGTATTTTATTTGTTGGGAGAAACCACTAGCGGCGAGAGCTTGATTGTAGTATGGAGCGTGACTGTTGAAGATTTCTTCGGAAGAGGATAGATCAGATATGCGGGTTGAAATACCCATGACTTTGTTATCGAAAGTAGATTTGTGGTGATTAGAGTGAACGTTGAGGTATTTCAGGTATTGGTTAGGTTTATGATAGGGGGAGTATTGTGAGTTTGACAAGTTTAGAGTAACGTCTAGAAAGTTAGCCGTTTTATATGCGTTTTCAAATGTGATGGATAGATTTAGATTAGAGAAGAATTTGTGTAGATCCAGTCCTTTCCAGAAAAGATTTATTAATGGCCTTGGTAAGTAATAAGGCGTCGTCCCTATATAGACCTCCGCGGATATTAGGGAAATGTGAGCGCAGTTGGTGAAGTATATATAACCCAACTAAATCAGTGGCCTGAGCGGAATCGGATGATCCCATGGTTACATCGAATAAGTTGTTATAGTTATTATTATGTTGGTTAGCTCGGCACCAGAGCTATATATATATATAGCTATATATATATATATATATATATATATATATATATATAT
>NC_068991.1:29298166-29302646 GCF_001194135.2 Octopus bimaculoides
TATATATATATATATATATGCGCATATACATATATATATATTCCCACACACATGCATGTGCGATCCACGTAATACCTCGCCCCACTCTCTCCACACACGCAGACACACATGTATACGTATATCTACACACGCCCATACGCACACATGTACGTGCACACATACACATACACATTCCTGCATCACGTTCATTTTTCGAGCAGTAACTAATTGTTGGCATATATTATTATTATTATTATTAATGTACAGCTGCATTGTAAGGTTACATCTCTGAAATTATATGAAAATCCATATCTGCACACAAGCGTAAAGGCAAAGAAAGGCATATTTTAGCCTCTCTACATAATTCATCTGTTACGTTAGTCTAGAGGCTATGTTCCTACATGATACCTTTGGAAGGAGACAAAGAGTCACTTATGTATGCAAACTAAAAGATACTAGAACATAGCCTCTCCGATTCATTAATGTTTATCAAACATTTACATATTTTTTCTCCCCACATCGTTCGTAATACTTCAATGTTATCTACTGTTTCTCTCTCCTATTGCTCTCTGTAACTTGTCTCTGGTTTCATCGATTTACGTGGATAAAGAGATACAAATAAATACCACCCATGAATAGGCAGTTAGTCTCCGTAACTTACCGGTTCGTCAAAAGAGACCGACAGCATAAATATTAAACTTGAAAATTAAGATCTGGGCTCGATTTATTTCACTAAATCCCTTCAATGCGGTGCCCCTACATCGCCGCACTCTAATGACTCAAACGAATAAAAGATATAAATGATGCTTGACAAACTTGGAATTTGTTAAACATTTTCAAATCAATAAAAATTCCGTCTGAATCATAATTTTCCTGTGACATATTGGTTAACTAATCTTATGTCAAGTGTTTGCCTCTGAAGTTTTTACTGTCAGTCAGTTTAGGGAAAAATAAATCAACATCCAGGTTGATACTGCTGTCCTTATGACTTTACAGCAAGCCTATCATTAGAACTCTCTCTCTCTCTCTACCACACCGTACTTTCTTCCTCTTTTTCTTTCTTCCTTTCTTCCTTTCTCTCTCTCTTTCTTTCTTTCTTTCTTTCCTGCCTTCTCCCCCACTCTCTTGCGTTGTCTTTATATGTATGTCTGCATTTATGTATGTGTGTGTGTGAATGTCAGGTCACTCTTAGTGCCACAGGTAACATGTAACCCAGTGCAACCTTTTGCGCAGTCGGACCGACATCAACAAATCGGCAACCCTGGTTAATAACGTGGTTTTCTTTGGACACCCTGCAGGACGAAAAACAAACCTGTTAAATGACGAATTAACTCAGCAGAGTCAACAGTCAATGATCAATAGTTTATTGATGAGTATTGTTATAGCTCACATATAGGATGCGAAACAGCTCATTTTCTTAGCAGTCAACGTTGTTTACAGCAGAATGTGTTAGACAGTCAACGTCCCCATCCAAAAAAAAAAAAAAAAAATAGTAAAAAGAAAATCTGAGGTCATCCTCTCTCTTCTAACCACTTTCTTTGTACAAGAACAATAACTAATCCTAAGCCTCCCTATTCAGATATTTATGAAGTATCATTTCCAACGACTGCACTCGAGACGAGGAGATTCTAAGCAGCCTCAAACTGTCCTCTGTAACATTTGGAAGGTGCTAGTCTGTCATTTAAACCTTCATAATAAAGTTCTCATCCTCTGCACCGTTTGTGTCCACTCTCCTGTATGGGTTCAAGGCGTGAACTACATACAGCCAAGTCATTAATACTCTGGAAGCCTTTAACATATCTTACAGCCATAAGGCTATTTCTAATCATCTGGCGAGATAGTATTAAACACACAGTAATCATCTGTTATGTCAACACCAGGAATCATTGATTACACGATATACAGGTACGGGACATACAGTGTACGTATTTGAATATTATCTCCCGTGTAGGACCCTCTAGAGTTGGCTATCCCATGGTCAAATTATGAATAAAGGGACTGAAAGTTGTACTGTAATAGTAGTTGAGTAGTTGTGATGGGACGAGGTACAGAAACGTCATCAGATTGTCACAAGAAACTGTTTTTCATTCTCCATTTCTTTCTCTCTCCCTTTCACTAATTCACATCTACTCCCTCTCTTTCTTCTACGACACACGCGCGCGCGCACACATACACACACAGATGCACATGTATGTATATGTGTGTGTATATGTATGTGTGTCTATAAAGAGATGAAAGATAGAAAATGGAATTCACGAGACTTTATTCAAAACCACTACAATCGTTTCGACTCATCATGCACCCGTACCTTACAGGTGAGATGCTGTAAATCAATTGTTATGCATTATACGTGCACGTGCTTCTCCTCAGGTGACTTTTCAAAGAAGTACCTCGATTTCTACTGGTCGCGTTACTTATTTCTAAAACAACAGATTTTTAGTTAGTGTAGCGTTCACCTATCGCGGTTTATTATTTAAGCTTACGTCGATTCCTCCGTGATGTTGTTTTGCATTTATAATAAAATAAATATATGCAAATTATAAAGATGATAAAAAAACAGTACAGTACTGTTTCTACTTTGCGAATTTTCACCTATCGCGGAGGCTTTTGAAACGCAACACCCGCAATAGTCGAAGGATTACTGTACATAAAATTAATTATAAGAAATTAAACCAGAAAATAATGACAGTTAGTGAGGACATACTCAGGGATAATTTATCTGACAAAGACTAATAATAAGAAAATAGTCAAGCCTGTTCTAATAATTACAATGAAATTAATAAAGCAATCACCGGGATACCACCACTGACAGTGAATATGTTGATAATCTGAAAGTTGATAAAAGTCATAATAGAAGCGACGGACTTAACAAAATCCAATTATATATAGACACACATACACACAAATATAAAGAGGAAAGAACTTATACACATATACACGAATTTACTTATACATATATACACGAATTCACCTATACAAATATATACGTTTATATACACACACATATATATACGTACATATATACATATACGCCTGCACACACATACATACATACATACATACATACATACATACATACGTGCATGCATGCATACATTACCATTGCAGTGGCATGCATACATTACCATTACAGTGTGGATGTGCCTCAATTTGCTGGAAATAAAACACTACATCTTCAAAGTCCAAGTAATTGGGGTTGTTCAATAAATAATTCCATTAATCCTTTCGATGATAAGACGCCCTATATTGTAACTCCTAATAAAAGAACATAATAAACGTCCGTAATATGCAGATTCTTCAGACCCCTAGTATGTGCAATTGTGGCGGTTAACCGAGTCATTTTATTTAAATGTAGCTTCTCTCTAAACAATCTTTATGGGAAAGTGTTTATCTGCACATCTTGCTAAGTACCTCTCACCAAACCCCACTTTTCAATTCGTTTCATCTTCATTAAGTGAATACTAATTAAGAAATCTAACTTTTTCAATGACAGGCTTCAATATGCGAAAGATGCTTCATTTGAAAATGCTTACCGCACAGATTTTCTTGAAGTCAGGCAACACGTTTCTAATACACTTCCATCCTTTGTGGGTCTCGTCGATGCCCGCTATCTTCCGGAAAGTTGGTTGTGGTCATTCTGAACAGGACCATCTACTTATCTCTAATTCTAGCAATAGTAAAGTTGGTATGTGGATCTGTTTGAAACTCTCTTCTAAACTGTCTCTGCACTTGGACTGCCTTTCTAAACTTTTAATTTTATAATTGCTTATAATTCAGTAAAGAGACTCTCTTTATTACAAAATACAGATCCCTTTTGAACGCATCTACAACAAACGACATATCCACCACGGCCTTAGAATAACACAAACACACACGCAAATATTAAAAATGATACATTCAAGAGATTCCAGGAATTCATTAAAAAACAGTCTCAATCACACCTATAAACCATAACGAGTCACTTTTAGTTCACTTGACCATTTAACACCTTACTACTCTCATACTACCTACATTTCTTCTTCTTCTTCTTCTTCTTCTTCTTCTTCTTCTTCTTCTTCTTCTTCTTCTTCTTCTTCTTCTTCTTCTTCTTCTTCTTCTTCTTCTTCTTCTTCTTCTTCTTCTTCTTCTTCTCCGCCACCCCCTTCCTAACTTTACCACCATTGCTGTTTAGAATAACACTTACGCAAATTTCATAAACAAAATATCCACAAGAGATATTTCAGGAATTCAATCACTACCACCATCTACAACGGATCACGTTCAGGGCATTTAACAATTTAACATACGACTATCATGGCACACCCGCATTCTTCTTCTGCTCCTTGTATTTGAACACCATGCAAATATTCTTTTAAAAACTTTTCTTTTAATTTTTCCAAAATTTAATTGTTTTCCATACTTAGAGTTGAATAAAGGCTCAATGACAAACGGGTACTGAAATGTTTTTTATAAAATTATTTTAGCATTTTCTACCTTAACTTTTTTTTTCCATATATATATA
>NC_068991.1:29302761-29307049 GCF_001194135.2 Octopus bimaculoides
TATACGGAAAGGCAGGAGGATCCATGGGTGGAGAGTCATTGAACATAGAAAAGCTTGAACTGGGGCAAAAGAAGAGCAGCTCAACTGTCTGCTCTTTCAACCACATTACCACTTTATTTCAGTAAATTAGTTCTGACATCAAAATTTAAAAAAATAAATAACCAAGAATCGTAAATCACAGCTTACCCAGGAAGACAACTTGTAGCAATGTAAAAGAAACCGTCAGCAATGTTATTAGAATTACAAAAGTTTGAAGTCTTTGAAATTTTCCGAATTGTGTAAGATCAGTAAAGAGACCGTCAAAATTGTATTCCTTACTCTGTGTCATGCTTCTTCAAATATTATTTAGCAAACGCGTTTCAGCTTATATTACATACATACATACATACATACATACATACATGTATGTATATATATATGTGTGTGTGTGTGTTTGTATGTTTGTGTCTTTGTATGTGTGTGAGTGTTTGAGTAAATTAAGACATGCGAAGTCAGGTAATATGTATTCAGGTCATGGTCTTGTTCCCAAAATACCTCTTACTGTCACCCGTTTTGTCTAGATACGAAATAAACTCATGTAAATGAATGCTAATAATAATAATAATAATAATAATAATAATAATAATAATAATAATAATAATAATAATAATAATAATAATTAATTCGTTTTATTGGCCACAAGGGCTAATATCAATTAAAAACATGTAAGGAAAAAGACAGGACGAAGGTTACAAAAGGTTTTGTCCGAAAAGGTAAGAAATAATAGGTATGATAGTTAGTCCCAACTTGCCCTATACATAAATTGGCCCACACGCTAGAATTTTGGTGAGCTTTCCTGCCTCCCTGTTCGTCTATCTTCTCTTCCCCCTCTATCTACCTCTCTCCCTCTTCCCCTCTTCTTCCAATGGGTTCTCAGTGGTGCTGAAATCATTCATACGATGATGTGGTTACTTAACAACTTCCCGCCAAAAAATGAGTGAGCTTTTACTAGTGCTTTCTATGCTTACTAAAACTTTGAGATGGTTATGTTTATAGACATTATATCTTAAATAAGATTAAGGGTTTATAGATAGAATACAATATAGTTTCTTAAAACTTCTTATACACTTCTTAGCTATGATAGCTACTTACCGAAGATTCTTTTAAAATCACCCCCGACCCTTAACCTATTGCCAGCTATGTCAAATAACTGTCCAATCAAACCATCTGGATTAGTAGTTACAAGCCCACTCTTCCATTTAACGCCGCAGCATCAGCAGCAGCTAAACCAACGGTCGTGAATGTGCTATTATTTATTGTCTAAAGAAGTCAGGGGAAACAATATTAGGACCCCTCGGAATTATTGTAAAACTATAATCATAGTAATAATTTTGAAACTATAGTAGTAAACAAGTAAATAATAAGATAGGGATTATAGTAATAATACGGAAATTATAATAGTGAACAATAAATACCCAGAATGATTTAACAAGTGGAGCTGTGAAACCGTCTAGTCGTCGGCAACTAAACCAGCAAACCCACTAAGCTTGCTGGTGAAGAGGGTGGGTTTTCGACACCCTGCGGGACTAAAAACAAAGCCCGGTAAAGGGCAGAGGAACTTAAAAGAGTCAATGGTCATTCCGAAAACGAGTAAACAGAACTCGTGAGCCTTGGCTGGCAGTCTGTCTAGGAGAAGGAATAACACTCCTTTGTCACAGTGGTCAAGGCCGACTCCTACGCGAAACCAACAGGAGAAGTTTGGAAAAAGGCGAGTATCTGGCGCTTCTAAATAACCAGCGCTCCGGGTATGCTGTACTCGTCAGCCTTGGGTAGCAGGCAGCTTAGGACAAAGAACACTCCAAGCCCCCAAATCGAAGCTCAACTCAATAAACCTTGTGACTGCCACCAGCATATGGGCTGTTGCTGTAGTCCGCTATAGTGCACCTATCCTGAGATGAACACAGGCGGAGATTGACCAACTCGATCGCACTACCCGAAAGACAATAACAATGCATGGTGCCCTCCACCCTAAGGCAAAGGTACACAGGCTCTACATGAAGAGAGGTAAGGGTGGATGTGGGCTGATTAGCGTACGGGAGTGCATCAACAGTGAAAGAAGAAACATGGCAGAATATTTGGTAAACAGCAAAGAAGACCTGCTACACTATGCTGTTAGTGCAGAAGGAGTTAACGAAAATGGACTTGAGATTGCTCATGAATTTCAAACAGGAACAGCCGACGAGAGAGAAGAAATCCTGCTCCGTATTGAATTACATGGTCAGTTCTACTGTGAAACCAACAAGGGTGACCTAAAAAAGAATACTGAAAGCTTAATCATCCTTGCCCAGGACCAAGCATTGAATACCAACTTCGTGAAAAAGAATATATACCACACAAGTGCATCGGACCTCTGCAGAACGTATGGGACGAGGGTCGAAAGTGTGACTAACATTGTTATTGCTTGTGAAAGTCTTGCGCAGAAAGAGTACACGCGTAGACACGACAGAGTAGCCAAAAACCTCCACTGGCCACTATGCCGTAAGTATGGATATGAGGTTACGGGTGCTTGGTACTAACATACTCCGCAAAAGGTAATGGACGAAAAGCGAAAGACAAAAATCCTCTGGGACTTGATTTCCAGACAGACAAAGTGTTAGAGCACAGAAGGCCGGATAGAGTAACCTTTAGGAGGGACAAACAAGATTCCCAAATAGTCGACGTAGCAGTGCCAGGAGATCAACACATCAACTTGAAAGAAGAGAAAAAGTTAATAAATATGGAGACCTGAGAATTGAGATCGCTAAGATGTGGCAATACCCCCCCCCCCACACACACAAAAAAAAAATCTGAAAACCTTAGAAATACCCTACAATCTAGATGTATTGCAAAAGTCGGCATTACTTGGAACTGTACGCATATTGCGTAAAGTACTGTCTGTCTAATGTCCTTGTTGTGGTCCGCGATTGGGATGGAGATTTTGATCAAGGCAAAACTGGTACCTCTGGAAGAGATCCCCGATCTCATTGAGCTGCCGAGCGGTGTACAATTTCAGGTCGTGGTGGGAGGTAGAAAACGGAGATGTCACACTTCTGGGTCTAACTTACATTTGAAAGTCCTCTGCCCACAACAACAAAAGAGAATAAGAGGAATGCCTGCTCTGCTACCACCGCCGCCACTTTTAGAAGGCCCTTCAATAATTCTATTTCAATAAACGAGACAGCTGAATCACTCCGCCTACTCAAAACCCATATCTTAAGATGTTTTAGAAATTGATAAGTAAACTAAAAAGTAACCTAAAGTAATCGCCTTTTCAGTTGTAAATCACACACCAAAGTAGCACCAATTATGTTTTAATGGCGAAGTTTGTAAATTATTTATTTTTGCATTGAAAATGATTATCCAGTGTTATGTTAACATATTATTAACATAGTTGGGAAGAATGATCAGCCGTCTTTTACTAACTTCATGGTATACTTGGGTGGTAGATTAAGCCTTTGCCAAGCTTAACACCATCATATGGTTCACTGGGGTCTTAAGCGGAGTCCACTTTGTTACAAGCGTTCGGGACAGGTTTTCCATTTAAGGATACCTTCCTATCTCTCACCAAGGAGTCTCGAAGGCCTCTTAATCGATCATGACCACTAAAATCATTTAATGCTAATAACTATAAATAGATAGATAGATAGATAGATAGATAGATAGATAGATAGATAGAATAACAGAGAGATTACATCAACTAACAGTGAAAAGAAGAGAAAGGTTCACACAGAGAGAAAACAAAAGAGAATGCATTTGTTAAAATATGTCATTACATTTTAAATGTCATATTTCAAATAAACAATTTGAACACTGAAGAAGTTAGTAGAAAATTAATACAGGCATTTGATGAACATCTGAGAGGTTAGGTCGGTTAGGTCAAATTCCGATTCTCACGAAAACAAAACCAGAACCTCTACATCCTCTTCGTGGACCTGACGAAGGCTTTTGACACAGTAAGCCGAGAGGGCCTGTGGGATATCTTGTCCAAGCTAGGCTGCCCACCAAAGCTCGTCAGGATCATCCCGTAATTTCATGATGGCATGATGGTTCACATCGTGGAAAACGGAGATGTCTCTGATCCATTCCCGGTCTCCAATGGCCTGAAGAAAGGCTGCGTGGTGGCTCCCACACTCTTCAGCCTCATGTTTGCCACCATGCTCTTCCGCGCCCTGCCAAAGTCTGATGCTGGTGTCACTATTCGTTACAGATGTGACGGCCGATTTTTTTACCTTAGACGTCTGAAGGCAAAACCCAAAGTCCTGGACGCCCT
>NC_068991.1:29307559-29309024 GCF_001194135.2 Octopus bimaculoides
ACTTGACCATTTCCACCTCCACTGCTTGCGACGAATCGTGGGAATTTCCTGGGAGGACAAATCTCCAACACTGAGGTGCTTCGCAGAGCCGAAATGCCCAGGATCGAAGCCCTCATCATGAAGGCCCAGCTCCGGTGGGTCGGACATGTAGTCCGAATGGACGACGCGCGTCTACCAAAAATGATGATCTTCTCTCAGCTGGCTTCTGGAGCAAGAAACACCTGGAAGGCCACTGGGGCGATATAAGCAAAGCTTGAAAACTTCCCTTGAGGCCTGCGGCATTTCAGCCTGTGGCTGGGAATCCCTTGCCTCTGACCGGAGCGCCTGGCATTCAGCTGTCTAAAAGGGTGTTAGGCTGTTCGAGGAAAAGCTCCCCAAGAGCCTGGACCAGAAGCAACAAGCCCGAAAAGAGAGGATCCCTAACCCTACTTCTGCTGTTACGTGCCCAACATGTGGCCGCGTCTGCGCATCCGCCTTTGGGTACCACTCCTACGTCCGGCGTCACTAACGTCATTGTCGAACCCCGACAGACTTCCATTATATGTAACTACTTGGACTTTAGGTATATCTCTATTAGTATGTCGATTAAAGCACATCCACCGTTTGAGCTACCTGATGTCATCCACAGTTACGATATAATTTTCACTGGATCTACGCCAGGAAATCAGCAGAATTTGTTGAGTTTATAATCAGTGCACTGATTCATGCAACACAACTCGATGCACAATATCCTACCCCAATGGGACAGATGCAAGATGGGTCGAAACGATCGTCGTGCTGAATAAAATTCGTACTAAATTCACCTACCGTTTCCTTCATCAATTATGTGTGTGTGTGTGCGTGCGTTTTGAGACCATGAAAATATTGCAAAATGTAGTACCATATATATTAATATATATTATTTTATTGCCTGGTATTTTTTTCTTGCTGCATGTTATTTGATAGCATTATATATACAGAGTTGATCAAAGAATTCTATCTTTACACATGCAGAGATATTATGAACCTACTGTACATTAAATAAATGTACACTTCTGTCAATTAAAAGACCGTATCTGCATAAAATGCTTTGTTTCCCCGATAACAAAATTTCTGACATCGAAACAAAAGAAAAAAATTAATAGTATGGAACGTTAATTTCGTTAATCGAGCTACTGGTGTATTTGCAAATGACCTAACATTAATTTTCATTAAAAGCAGAACGTACTTTTGTTCTTATCAAAATCACTTGGCAAATATGCCATGAAGCAAATCTTCATGCATTTTCTTATTTGCACAATCTTCAATACCTTAATTACATTTTTAGTTATGTTATTTGACAATTTAAGGATGCATTCTTCTCACTGATTTGTTTACAATCGAATTCCACAACGTACAAATTTTTATTGCTGTAGTTTCGGTAAATCGTGATCTACGAAGTTAACATCTTCAAACACCTATTGAGACAGTAATGAACCGGAGTGGT
>NC_068991.1:29309034-29309531 GCF_001194135.2 Octopus bimaculoides
TTTATCACATCTCTTTTTATCGAGATCTCGCGGTGATTGCTGCAATATTACCCAAAATAAAATGGATAATATCAAAAAATGAAAGTGGGAAAAATTCTAATTCGGAAACAAATACTGTGTACGCTTGTGTGCATGTTTATATATGTATGCACATACATACATACATACATACATGCATGCATGCATAAGAAAACACACACACACACACACACACACTGACCCACACACATGCGCACAAACAAGCAAAAAGGAACGCAGTGTAAATAACGGACAGGGTCAAGACTATTGAAAAGGTTGCAAAACGCAACGAAAATTTAAGGAAAATAAAAATAATGAAAAGTGGAAATTTTACTGGTGAGTGTGTTAAATTATAAGGCACAAAAAGAAAATGACTCTCCCCAGACACAACAGAGTATATATATATATATATAAGGTGAATGACAAGGACCTTTTTGTGTACACAGTCTGTGACAGACCATGCCTGTCTTTGGCTGGCC
>NC_068991.1:29310251-29312600 GCF_001194135.2 Octopus bimaculoides
TGTCTAGGCGTTCTCTTCTTATGGCTCTTCGGATGGCTGTAGTTATCCTCTCGCTAAAATAAGGTATTTTAAGGAAGCATGTGTTACTGGGTTTTCTATGTGTTCGGCGTGTTGGTCGTCTGGGATATTTAAGCCGATTTATAATGGATCTATGATACCCATTGGTTTTCAATATATCTAGGAAGCGTGTAGTATGGGTCACCTTGTCCTCCGTTCTGCTGCAGTTGCCTTGAATGCGTGCAAGTTCATTTCTGGCGTATCCTATTTTGGCACCGAGTGGAAGTGCTGAATTGTATTGGACAAACATATCTTTACTGGATGTTTTCCTGTAGAACTCGGTGTGGACCTTCCCTTCTTCCGTTATATTCAGTTTGAATTCTAGTAATAATAGTGATCCAGTGATGTCGGGATGTTCTATAGTGAAATTTATATTCATGTCCATATTGTTGAACGTCGTGAATATTCTGTCAGCCGCTTCACGGGAGGCTGTGAGTATGAGGATGTAATCTACGTACCTGGTGAAGAAGGTGCACGAGTGGCAAATGTTGAGTGCTTGATGTTCCAGATGGTTCATATAAGTGATGGCTAGTAGGCCCGAGAGAATGGATCCCATGGGGAGACCTGTTGTCTGTTTGTATATATGGTCCTGGAAAGAGAAGTAGGTGTTGTCCACGACGATGGACAAAAGTTGATATATATCAGCGGTGGTAAGTTCGAAGCATTAGATGTTGGACGCTATTATGCAGTCAGTCAATAGGTTGACCGCCGGGTGTGCTGGCACCGTTGTGTACATTGAGACAACGTCAAGACAAAAGGCGTATCTGTTTTGCCTGAGTTGGTCTAGGAGTAATTAGTGCAGTCTTTTGATGACTTCGTCGGAGTTCTTGTCGTGTCCCGGAAAGGTGGAGAGTATGGGTTTCAGAATGTGAGAAAGTAACCAGGATATTTTATTTTGAGGTCCTTCCACGCTGGAGACGATGGATTTAATCTGGATCGTGTGGCTATTCTTGTGTTTTAATGAGGTGATAAAATCTGGGTAACCTACCGTTCTTTGTGGTGAAGTTGTTCTTGAATGTATTATGTACTAGCAGTATAACCCGACCTTGTCCGGGCGTGACTTATTACGCCATCTACGATAAGTCTTGCTAGGTGAAAATCAACTAAAAAAGAAAGCCTTACAACGAAAAAACCCTTATGATTTAAATATGTTCATAATTCAAACGACGATAAAATTAATAGGGAAAGTCTGATGGCTGTTTTGCGTAAAATTATTAAGCGTACGTAAATTTCATCATTCTAATTGGCTATAGAAATGCTTGTGCAAAACAACTTTTTGCGCTGCCCTGATTATACATAGTATGGTAATCCCTTTTCGCAGGAGCTAGGACAGAAATTTGTGATGAAGCAATTGCTGGCGATCTGTTGCTACACAGTTTTGCCAGAATTCTATCAGATTAGACAGAAGATGTTGATGCACCATCTTGCATTATGTTCAAAGTAGCTTTTGGAATGTGGTGAATTGCTGCAGTCTGGTGCTGCCATTTTAAACCGGTTGCTGTCTTTCCCCAGCAAACTCTCTTCTTTGGAGGCATAATCTATGTATATATTAAACAGAACAACAAAAGTTATAATAGATGGCAGGGTCGGTACTTTTCACATATCTGTAATTTTTCAGATTAACACCCGCACGATTACCCAACTCTAATCCTAAACCTAATCCTAACCCTAACCCTAACACTAACCCTAAACCCTAAACCTAACCCTAAAACCCTAACCCTGACCCTAAAACCCCAACCGTAACACTAATCCTAACCCTAAACGTAACCCGAACCCTAAACCCTAAGCCTAACACCCTAGTGAAAATCGTGGTATATCTACAAACCATTGACGAACATGACTTATATTTTACTGAATGATTGTGTATTTGCACGTTTATGCGTTTGAGAGAGCGAGAGAGGAAGAGGTAGAGAGAGGGGGAGAAAGGAATAGCGGTAGTTAAAAGTTTTCTTATAACGACTTCTCTTCACTGCCTATTACTTCATAAGAAATCTAAGGATGCACATATGCACATAATAGAGAAAAATGAAACAAATATGGACGACTTGCTCCGAAACACCACCGAGTGGGGAACACTTCTCAAAAATAACCTGCAGTTGTTTCTTTCAAAATTCCTACATGTCCAAAATGTACATACATCAAGGTGTATTAGTAGAAAATTTCACGAAAAAATATTCATTTTCCTGGAGGTTAAGAGGAATTAAATTGGAATTTCCGAAAATTGTCCTACACCCCTCCCAAAACACTTTCACCGAAATTTTTTGTATATTCGGAATCTAAATAATAAATAAT
>NC_068991.1:29312700-29314698 GCF_001194135.2 Octopus bimaculoides
ACTCATTTCATACTAGGAGCTAACAAGTTTCTTTCATGAGCCTCCTGCATTTTGTCGTCTCAGAATACAGTCAGTTCTCAGAATCTAAGATGATGACTATGTCTGGACGAAGTGTCGTTAGTATGATGTGCTTAACAAAATCTATTCATGGTTCCGGTCTGGGACTTTGGTAAGTAGTTACGATCTTTGCCGTGAAAATAAAAAGCTCTTCTCTTTATCTTTGGAAAAAGGAAGAGTTTCCTTTCTGGATTGTGTTTACTGTGCAAAATGATTGTTGTGACCATGTCCATAACCGCCTTGAGAACCTGGTCATAGCAGCTATCAGCCATGACTTTGTGAGAGATGTTGAGGAAGTGTTGAAGGGACACTTTTGTAGAATGCGGAAAATAGGAGGGAGCCTGAATCCTATTCGATACATGGAGATTTGTTCGGCTTTGTAAGTTATCGTAGACTGCTTCAATCAGGAATCTAAAGCGAGAAATGTCAGTCCGCAAGAGATCTAGATGTACCGCTACTGTACGTTGACCCGTCTCATTCAGTCTTCTTGCTGACTGAGTCCCACTGCTTTGCTAACCTGTGTCTCTTCCAAGGCCTGTTAAATGAATTTCGACTTTAAAATGATGCACACGCAGTATTTCTTTGGCTTAATTGTTCTAGCAAGTTGGATAGTACCCCAAGCATGAATGCCCTGTCATCACGGTTCATAGACGAGCCTCCATCCTCAACTATTCCTCTGCCACCTGATGCTCACCCACAGCATTCAACTTTCTAACTGTGTGAACCTCAATAGCATCTGCTTCTACTTTAAGGCCCTGGAATATATGTATTGCATGGCTTCGTGACATCATAAATTCTTCCAGGAGGTTTCCAGCGTAGAGTCGTAAGGTGTTAGCAGATTCATACTAAGTAATACTTCTTAAATTCTTTAATTCTTTGGTAAGCCAAACTACCTTTTTAATAAGCTACCAATCTCCTTCTACTGTGTTTATACAGCTGACTCACTAATACTGTATAGTAACAGAAGGTATAAAACTCTGGACAAGAATGTATTATGACATGTCCAAGCTTTGAAGTGACCAGACTATTCAGAAATGTCAGTTAGGCCTGAAAGTTTTCGATGATTCTGAGCATAGGACTTGTCACATAGGTTACAGACAAAGAGTTTCTCCAAGCTCTTCACTGATTCTGACAATGTTCGGATGGCG
The DNA here is from genome assembly GCF_001194135.2 of Octopus bimaculoides. Classification (NCBI taxonomy): domain Eukaryota; kingdom Metazoa; phylum Mollusca; class Cephalopoda; order Octopoda; family Octopodidae; genus Octopus; species Octopus bimaculoides. The sequence goes on from NC_068991.1 coordinate 29,313,906, forward strand.
TTTTCAGATGAGGAGAAATAGAACTTTTCAGTTAATTTCCCCTTCTACAAGACATCTTGAGTTTGATGGTTTACCGCAATGGAGATAAAATTCTCAAACATTTCTAAGAACCGTATTCTTAGTGGCTGTTGCATGTCATTTTTTGTCACGGAGCGACATCTCTGCCAACTCGTCAGCTAATAATTTTTAGTTTTAATTCCTTTCTCTAACCTGAACCACTCCGATGTTGTGGATACAGAAGTAACTCTGATGTTGAAGTTGCGATAATGATCCAGAATGAGGTCACTGTTCTTGCTGGGAACATTGCGTCTTTGAAAGACCTCCTCTACTAATCTCTAGTAATTAGTGATACTTATACCCCGTAGGAGTTTGAGAGGGTCAACCACAGAACTATGACATCTCATGTACGGTTATTTTCCCTCGTATGTTCCAAGTAATCAAATGCAACAGAGATCTTAGCTTTCTCTATTTGTGCCATATCACTCTCAGAATTATCTGCAATTGCTGAAGAGATTCTGACATAAGTCATTGACACTACAGTATACTTTGAAGCTGATATTTCAAACTGTTGCTACAGGCAGATTTTGGAAACATGCTAACAGACTGCAATGATAAACAAATAATGATATAAAATATATATATAGATAAAATAACTTTACATAAAGGTAACGAAAAATCTAAAATAAATATAAATTGGACTTGTAAAATCGCAGTAATATAATTACTAAATAAATTTTTAAAATTATCATATTAGCATAAGAAACACATAATGATATATATATATATATATATA
>NC_068991.1:29316702-29319790 GCF_001194135.2 Octopus bimaculoides
ACATATATGTGTGCATGCTTTATACCTGCCCTACAGAGGAACCCTGAAAACTCTATTATTGCTTCCCTCCCTCTATTTACTTTTTTGTAAAGCTCAACATTATCTCAAAGGTTCTACTTATGAAGTACCCTTTGCTTCATACAGAAATGTGTTAGCCGCACAAAAGTGTACGAATACTCACTCCCGAGTTAGATTGAGGAAAAAATTCATCGTGATGTTGAAATCTCTCTAAGAATTACAATAGAGGTCGATTTAATAAGTGCAAGTTTCTTGGAGGTTCCCTTAAACCTACTTAATAATTCGGGAAAACCATTTAGAAAACCGCGTGCTAAGTTCATCTGTTTCAACTAGATCTGTTGTTCCCTCACAAGAGAAATATTACTTCATTTGGAAACAGATAACACGAGTGACAGGAAGGGCTTTCTGTCGTAGAAAACATGCCTCAATACATACCTTCCGACCCATGCAAGCAAATTGTATATATCATATGGGCAGTGGGCATGCCCTTCTGGTCCTGTACGGGTAGTGAGACGTCCCCGCCCTACAAGAGTCTCCCGCTGCCTTGCGGTTAGGCCTTTTTGGTTAATCAAACGCTAGGGAGTAAACCGTGTCCAAATCCAGAGTGGAGCTCCTAAGGTGGTTAGGTGATGAAGTCCATCATCTCTCCGACAGCGCCTGAAGTCCAGTCGTGGCTGAGATGTGTCGTCCTGCGTCCCTCCTAGCTAGATCGGCTGGACCGAGAGGGGGCTCCTAGGCTTGGGCAACCCGAGGCCTCCACAGTTCTCATGCCCAGGATTCAGTGACTCCACCCCCTCTACTTCTTCTTCTTCCAAGTCCTGAGGCGATGGGTGAGTGGTAACGGTGGCAGGTGCAGGATGGCACTGGGAGCTGCTAGTCATGGACCTGCACTCGGTCGTTCTGCTGCCTACCGGGGCAAGGACATATTTCGGCAGCCACTCTGACGACGGAGCAGCCCTCTTCAGGGATAGCTTTGCTCCCCCCACCCTAGAAAAGGTGACCTAAAGAAAACTTGCCTCATCTCATCCTGTCAGCACACCGCATCTGACTGGTCATCTACTACGCGGTCGAAACTTGAAAGAATTACGAAAGAACCCAAAATCCTCCCGCCGGAAAAGCACTTTATGTGTTGGAGCCTGGAACATCAGGACACTCATAGACAACCAAAACTGTGACAGACCAGAACGTCGAACAGCACTTGTGGGTCGTGAACTGCAGAGATACAACATTGATGTTGCTGTTCTCAGCGAGACACGCGTTGCTGACACGGAGAAGATCACCGAGGCTGGGGCTGGATACACTTTCCTTTGGTCAGGGAAAGCACTGGACGAACGCAGGGAACCAGGAGTTGGCTTTGCCATTCGCACCTCTCTCGTCGAGAACCTGGGGTCCCTCCCAAGAGAAATCAGCGACCGCCTGATGGTGATGAGAATTCCTCTCCAAGGCAAGATGCACCTGACGCTCATCAGTGCTTACGCCCCCACTGCGACCTACACTGTGGAGCAGAGAGAGCTGTTCTATCAGAACCTCACCAAAGTGCTACGGGAAGTTCCTAGAGACGAGACGACAAGCTGCTGATACTCGGGGACTTCAATGCACTTGTAGGCTGAGATGCCCAGTCTTAGACAGATGACATCAGGCCACATGGCATCGGACATGAGAATACCAACGGTCAACTGCTACTCACCTTCTGCAATGAACAGAGACTCACCATCACCAATACCCTGTGCCAACTGCCTGACCTCCACAAGGCTACATAGATGCCCCCAAGGTCCAAACATTGGCACCTGACTGACTATGTGATTACCGGGCGCCGTGACATCCAGGATATTTGCATCACTAGGGCAATGAGGAGATCTGACTGCTGGACAGATCACCTGCTGTCCTTTTCCATCGTCAGCAGACACAGACACCAGAAAGCTGATGTTAAAAAGAAACTGGATGTCCAGAAATCAATGAACCAAAAACAAAAGAGACCCTCATTGCCAACCTTGTGAACCAGCTTGAATCTCTGCCAGCAGAGGGGAACCTTGAGAAGGCTTGAGCCAACTTCCGGGATGCAGTATATAACTCTGCCAGCCTTACCCTTTGCCACACAAAACGGAAACACCAAGACTGGTTTGACAACAAGGAGATCACCAACCTCCTCCAGGAGAAGAAAGAAGCCTTCACAGCCTGGCTCAATGACAAAGACTCTCAAGTCAAGCACGACCGCCTCAAGAATATCAGAGGAAAGGTGCAGACTGAGCTGCGACAGATGAAAGACAAGTGGTGGGAAAACAAAGCTGCAGAACTACAGCAGTATGCAGACGAGCACAACTCCAAGTTCTTTGCCGACCTGAAAGACGTGTATGGCCCCACGCTAAATGCAATGGCACCTGTGGGCTCTGCCGATGGAACCCTGCTTATTGAAAAGAGCGACATCATACAGCGCTTGAGTGAACACTTCAGTCAGCTGCTAAACAGACCTTCCCAGATTGACCAGTAGGCCATCCGAGACATGCTACAGTGGCCAGTCCTGGTGTCGCTTGATGACCCCCACCCCCAACACTGGCAGAAATCCAGAAAGCTATCAAGCAACTACATGTAGGGAAAGCACTTGGTCCTGACGGAATAGCCTCAGAGATCTTCAAAGAGGGAGGTGAAGCTGTTGCCATCAAGTTGACTGAGCTGATACAGCAGTTCTGAGACGAAGGGTCAGTGCCGCAGGACTTCAAGGATTCCAACATCATGCATCTGTACAAGAACAAGGGGGACAGAGCTTCATGTGACAACCACAGAGGCATCTCCTTGCTAAGCACCGCAGGAAAGATCATGGCCCGTGTTTTTCTGAACCGCATCACACATCACCTGCTGGATGACGTGGTCTCAGAGAGCCAGTGTGGATTTAGGAACAACAGGGGGACAATAGATATGGTCTTTTCAGTACGGCAGATACAAGAAAACTTCCCTTGAGGTCTGCGGCATTTCAGCCTGTGGCTGGGAATCGCTTGCCTCTGACCGCGGCGCCTGGCGTCCAGCTATCCAAAAGGGTGTTAGGCTGTTCGAGGAAAAGTGCCCCAAGAGCCTG
>NC_068991.1:29323122-29324789 GCF_001194135.2 Octopus bimaculoides
ATATATATATATATATATATATATATATATATATATACATGCATACACATACACACACATATATTGTGCATGCATCTGTGTGTATGTGTGTGTGTATGCTGTATATATCTGTATATGGTTGTACATATGCATGTACAAGCGTGGCTGTGTGGTACGAAACTTGCTTTCTAATCACACAGTTCTGGGTTCAGTCCCACAGCGTGACACCTTAGGCACGTATCTTTTACTCTAGCTTCGGGCTGGCCAAAGCCTTGTGAGTAGATGTGGTAGACAGAAGCTGAAAGAAGCCCGTCGTATATATGTATTTGTATGTGTGTGTTTTTTAGTGACTATAGTTGTGTGTGCGTGCGTGCGCGTGTTTTCTATCACAGTTATTGGCATTTCTTTACGTATTGCAGTTTCCCGGAGGGAGTTTGTTGTTACAGTAGTTTCATTGGAGATAGCATCAATTTTATGACTGTACCACCAACACCACCATCAGCAGCAACAGTAGCAGCAGCTGCACACTTACTCCTGACACAACAAATTAGTTTCTAATTTCATTACTTCTTGAAAACGTCCAATAGAGCCACTTCCTAATTCAAGTTCTCAAATCTTTAAAACTTGAACGATAATTCTTCTCTGGTTTAATTACCGGTAGATTTTGTTGTAGGATTAATTGAGCTAACTGCTATAGTTAAACACTAGTGCATGGAGCTATGCTCATACCGTTTTACGGTGATGAATTGTAACATAATATGATGCATTCATCAAACTAAACGAATTAAAAAGGTGATGATATCTTCTCAATTCAAACTACTTAACACTTGTGATGAGTCATGAAGCTCAAACATCTGTGAAATAGTTTACAGAAACTCAAGTTTTGACTGAACACAAAATTTCTCACCATTACAATATATTTTTAGATTGAATGTGCATGAATGTTCCTTTGCTTAAAAACCTCTTACACATCACAGAACCTGAAATACTAACTTATCGCTTAAGTAGTTTCAATCATTTCGCATTAGTTAAGACTACATTGCATTCGATTACTAAATTGTTTGGTCTTTTTTCTTGATATCTTTCAGTTTTGAGTGAAGACGAAAAATATTGTAAATCAGTTATGACTACTTGGTTGATATTTTGAAAAAAGAACTACCAATGTACAAGCAGAAGGTTTCAAAAAAATGTACATTCAACTGAATGTACACACAGAAGCAGAGTTTTGTAAAGAGGTGAATAATCTATCGGATATATAGACAGAAGCAGAGGGTTGTAAATGAGGTACACGTACCATATTGACGTTGTTGTGTATGATCTTTCTGCCCATTGAAATTTAACCTTTGATGGTCGGGTTTCGTCCTCGCTCTCCGCCAAAAATCCAGTCTTCGCATATATCTTACACATACATGTATATCTATCTATCTATCTATCTATCTATCTATCTATCTATCTGGAGGTGGCGAACACGTACATCGCGTCCGTCATCTACTACCGCCTGATCGTCGTTCCTTGTCCCGACCCTACCATCACCAAACTGGAGCGCATCCTCTTCCGCTTCTTGTGGAAAGGAAGCGTTCCGATCCGTTTGCTGCCAACACCCGTTAAAAGGAGGACTGGGCATGCCGTGGTTGATGATGCGCAGACACGCGTTGAGACTGCGACATCTCCGGCTCTACGTAGACAAC
>NC_068991.1:29326742-29329146 GCF_001194135.2 Octopus bimaculoides
CACACACACACACACACACACACACACACACACACACACACTCTCTTATACTTAAATAAAAATAGATGCAATGAAATAAATAGAACAAGAATAGGAATAACGAGAATAATGTTTGAGTTATTTTCTCAATAAAGAGGAACAAGCTAAACAGTTCAAATGAAATACATCAACTGGAAGAGATGGTTACTAAAGTTGTACTACGCGAAGAGTTAATCTAATTTTTACATATTTTCTGCTGAATGTCACTAATACACACCAGAAAAAGACACAACTGTCTTATACGATGTAAAGTAGATAGAACATTAAATATAAAAATATGACAGTCTGTCCCGTCGATTTCGACTTATGAGTGTTTGGAGAAGGGGATTTAAGAAAACAAGAAAAAACAAAGATAAAAGTTTTAAAATAAAAGAAGTTGCTTCTATCAGCAATGAATACGTGAAAGCAATCTGAGTCTAGGTATGGATTTGCTATGAAGCTAGAATGAGGAAATTGATGGTTTTGATTTTGCCTGGGATTGGATAAATGTGTCTGTTGATGGCAGGGTATAATTCTTTTATTGTTCTGTTTCTTCAGCTCAAATTGATTTGATGCATCATGATACATTTTACCCCAACTCCTAAGATGTTGAATTAAGCTGTAGGGATTTTAGCGACTGTTTCAACTTATGGGTTTTCCTTCACTGTGGCACCCCTCTATTTGTAGGCTATACAAAAGAATTTTCGGAATGCGATCATCTTTCGAATGTGTCCTACCCGTCTGCAGTGAATTCTCAACTGCATGCTTTTGATACTGGAAATGTCTTATTTTTCTAAGGTTTTGTCTTTTGACATCTTGACATTTTATGTTGCAGATATTGCGCAGAGAGCACATGTAAAAGGTTTTAAGTTTCTTTATATATCTGTAGTGGGGAACCCGTGCTTCTTCCCCATACAAAAATGTACTGAGTATAGAAGATATGTATACAAGTATTTTAGTTTTCCGAAAGAAACCGTGTTCATCCCACAAACGATGGGAACATTTTCCAAAAACACCTGTAGCCTTAGGCAATCTAATAGTGATTTCATCAAGAGCATTCTTGTACACTTCTATAGGAATATCGTCTTGTCCAGATCTACCTCTGGAATTTTTTTAATAGCAGTACTTATCTCTTCTAAGTGAGGATCTTCTGCAAGTTCCTCAATTTTAGGTCACTGAAGGATATCACTGATTACTTCAGCACCGGTAGTAGATTCTTGATTTAATACTTATTTAAAGCGTTCAGCTCATCTCTTCTTAAAGGCGTACTGGATCTCAGTGGCCTCTTGTATATGGTTTAACAAATACCTTACTGCGAACCATTCTGTAATCTGAGTAACATTCGAGAGTTTTATGAGCTCTCTCTCACTGTGTATCGATATATAGACAAAAATATCTATGCCTGTGTATATGTATGCATTATACGTATTACATCTGCTGTTACATCTCACAAATATCCAACGGTACTACACTTATATCATATAAAATTATTATCCCCCACTAATTGTTCTTTATAAAATTGATCCATTATTTAAACTCTGACATGTCCACTGCATAAAACTGAAAAAGTCAATCTGATTTAGAAATGGAATGACAGCGGTCAGTGAAAAGACGAAAACAGACACCACGTAAACAAGAAACATCACATGGTAATGAAAGGGCTCGACAGGCTTTTAAAGTCGGCATGAAACAATATGAAATGTGTCAGATATGTGTGTCTGTTGAGTGCGCAAGTGTGTCTATGACTGAACGCACATGCACACACGCACTTACACAGAAACACGTACATACACACGGGCGGCGCGCGCGCACGCACGCACACACATACACACACAAACACACACACACAGAAAAGCAACTAACAAATAGAATACACCGATTGAAAGGAGAGTGAAAAATCCTACTGGTATGTATGAAAAGAATTTATGCAGTATAAGGGAAATAACTCTGAAAACTTTTGAATTTCTTATGAAAGAAAGAGATGCATAATTTGTGTATAGATTGGCATTTCGAAACGCGGAGTAGATAAAACAAGGGATAACTGATGAAAGGAATGTTTTTTATGTTTCCTGTCTCGTTTGTCTGTTTGTTTGCTTCTTTCGTCGTTCGAAAAAGTTCGTTTTCTATTTTTGGAGATTTTTATGTTCTCATTTCTCATTTGTCTACGTTTTTTTTTATGTTTATATGTATGTATACGTATATATGTAGATATGTACATATATGTATGTATATATGCATATATTTATATATTATTTATATTACTATATATATATATATATTTATATATTTATTTATGTTTACTTATATATTCATTTATTCACATATATAATGATGTCTCTCTCTCTCTCTCTCGGTATATATATATATATAACATTGCTTATATATA
>NC_068991.1:29329718-29333359 GCF_001194135.2 Octopus bimaculoides
ATATATATATATATATATATATGTGTGTGTGTGTGTGTGTGTGTGTGTGTGTGTGTGTGTGTGTATATATATATGCTGAGGTACTGCCTTGTATTTTTAGTCGAATGAATCGAGCCCAGAACTTATATTTTTGTTAGGCCTGATACGTATTGTATCGATGTCTTGTTTCGAACCGCCAAGGCTGTGGTTGGCTTGGGGCTATAGTAGAAGACACTTGTCCAAGTTGCCATGCAGTCGGACTTAACCCAGAAAGAAGGTTCTTACCACACAAATTTCTTCCTAAACAATTGTTGCGAATTTAAACACTCTGTTATTTGTTACACACACACACACACACCCACACAAGCAACTAACAAATAGAATACACCAATTGAAAGGAGAATGAAAAATCGTGCTGGTACGTCTGAAAAGAATTTATGCAGTATAAGGGAAATAACTCTGAAAACTTTTGAATTTTTTAATGAAAGAAAGGGAAGCATAATTTGTCTATAGATTGGCATTTCTGTGTTTGTGTGTAAATAATCTGCCCTCTGGACTCCAGCCAACAGCACCATATTCACGCACACACACACTCTCATTTAAATATAACATACACATATATACTAACATGTATATACACATCTGTGTATCTGTGTGGGTGTGTATCGTTCCCGTAACTGTTTTTCCAATGACAAATGTTGCATTATGGTTCTAAGAGTTAGTTCCCCTGTGTAACCTTTTTCAATAATAGTGATTATTTTATGCTTTGCATCTTTTGTATCGCTTTTTTCTCACAGTATGTACACACATACATACGCATACATTCGTGTATGTATGTACATAAATTTTGTTCCGAGGATTCATTAAGAATCGAGCTACAGCAACGTGTAAGACGCTGCCAATTGGCGAGATAGAATCACTCAGAGCAAACAGTGCAATAATCCAATATCGTATACAACAACTGTACGACAGGATACTGTTGTTAGTTGGTTCTGAATTCCAGTTACTTACCAATGATACAATTCCTTGGTGCGACATTAGAATAACAAATAACAGTGTTTAAATTCGCAACAATTTGAAAAAGGAAACAAGTCTCTTGCAGTCAACTAATGTCCCATTCATCTTTCATATAATCAAAGTGCTTGAAAGGGTGATGAGATCAAGGATAGCTGGCTTCCTTGGCGAGCCACAACTTTCTAAATCCCAACAAGCATGACTTGACTGCGGCAGGAATTGCCTAACACAGCTCCTATATGACATCGAAGATGTCCATAAAGCCTTCAGATCAGTTTCGGACTCTCGTGTCATACACCTTGACTTCAGCAAATCGTTCGACAGAATCGACCACAATATTCTCCTGTCAAAATTGTCAAACACTAGAATCTGTGGAAAACTGCTACACTTGATTAAGTATTTCCCAGTGAACTGAACACAGCATGTTGCGATCGGTGGACTCCACTCAAGCCCAGCAAAAGTCACCAGTGTTGTCCTTCAGGGGACTGTTTTAAGCCCCGCTTCTTTTTATAGTCTATATAAACGACAACTTAAGCGTAATCAAACACAGCAAATCCCCCAGAAAATTATCAATGGAGAAGACTAACAAACTTAGCTCCAGTCTGATCTGCATGCTGTAATCCAATAGGCGGACGAAAGCAAAATGCGGTTAAATGAGAGAAAATCTGAACTCATGCACTTTGGAAAAAAGACTGTTTTCAGACAACCATATTCTCTTCCTTCATGGCGACTAGTCTCAGCATTCAATAATACCAGGAACTTAGGAGTGATTACCAACATCAATCTCAGTTGGATTACCCTCATCCTTAATCCTAATAAATTTATTAAATGTGATAGTAACAATAATGATAATGATACTAATAATGATAATCTAATTATCTTAAATAATGTTACCAATAATAAAAATTTCATTATCGTAAATAATGGTAAGAAAAGACCCACTAATAATAATCTATCCTGCCTAAACAATAGGAATAAAAATGTAATACAACCTGATAAATGTCTACACAACCATATTAACACCAAAAAATACCCAGCTTAAGAAATTATAATAATGGCCATAAAAATAGGAAAATTACTTTACATAACAAGATAGATCCCAATAAGAAAACTACAAATGATAATAGAAGCAATAATATAACCCCAAATACTTATGATAACCACAAACTCCTTTCATATTACAAATTTAGAAGAAAAAATTCTATATGGCTTTACATCCCTTACAACTATGCAGTATCCACGAACATCTATAAAAAATTTATGGATATATTACAAAAAAATTTCGACCCTAACCATAGATATTATAAAATCTTCTCTCAACACACAATCCGTATCTCATACTCTACTCTCCCCAATATAGGATCTATTATCAATAAGTTAAATAGAAAGAACATTGAACTAGCTAGAACCCTTGAAAATAAAAATTGTCTTATTATTGATAACAATACAAATAACTACCAAACAATTAATAACACCAACGCAACCAATAATCATGCACATGTTAATGAACATAATAATACTTCAACTGTTAACATAGTTGATGAGATAAATCTTCCTAGCTTAAACAATATCACTTGCATATCTAATAATACAACCAGCAATATTGATATAACTAATTTAGATACTTGTATCAATAATCAACATAGCAATATATATATAACTAATAAGCCTCTTAATTGCAATTGTAGAATTAAAGCCCACTGTCCGGTATCTGGCCGTTGTTTAACCCGTAATGTAGCTAATCCAACTAATAATTACATTTATGTTGGTTGCACAATCAACCTTAAACAATGATTATATAATCATTTTTCATCATTTAAACTTAAACATAAAGCCAATAGCATAATATTATCTAATAAAATTTGGGAATTGAAGGAAAATAGTATCGATTTTAATCTTAAATGGGAAATCGTTAGGAGAGCACAACCTTATAGAAATAGTAGATATGGCTGTGGACTGTGCTTTATGGAAATTTACGAAATTTTAAAACTTAAGGATAATCCTAATCTAATTAACAATAGATCTGACCTTAGGGTTCTATGTGTGCATTGTTACTCCCGCACCTTTAAATATTTTAAAAAGTAAATATTTTAAAAAGTAAATCTTGCTAATTTTTTATTTTAATTTCTCTCATTTCCCTGACTAATAGCTACTTTACTTGAGCTATAACTTTTAAATATAAACTTAGAATACATTTTAACCTTTCCCAACCCACTGATAATATTCCTACATTTTCTCTAGGTAATTTTGGGTCTCTTCTACCATATTAATTTTTCTAAAACCTTAGTTTTAATTCTCTTAATTTAGTCTTGCTTTTCTAACTTTATTCCTCTCCCTTTTTTCCTCCTCCTTCTTCCCCTCTTTCTTTTTGTTCGGGTTTTGACCATTAATATTATGATTTTACTCATAAATAATATCTCTCTTCTACTACCCCACATCAATGTATATCTTATTTTAACTATAAACGTTTATCTTGTTCTAATTTAATTATTTTAATTATTAATGTTCCCTATGGTTTTAAACTTAGTACTTTAGTGTTTCATTGTATTATTCTAAATATACTGTAGAATAGATATATTTCTTTAATACCTTGACCTTAATTCCCTTACCTTAAATTTTCTCTAACCACTCCTTAGTGTATTGTCCTT
>NC_068991.1:29334167-29335742 GCF_001194135.2 Octopus bimaculoides
AACGGTTTTTGTGATGTTTTTGCTGTTTTTCAATAAAGCATATTACTCAACCTCTGGTATTCGAGGACTATTTTTTCCACCTTGCTTCGCATATACTCTTTACTCTCACTCTCTTTTACTTTTTCAGTCATGTGACTGCGGCCATGCTGGAGCACCGCCTTTAGTCGAGGAAATAGACCTCAGGACTTATTCTTTGGAAGCCTGGTTCTTATTCTATCGGTATCTTTTGCCGAACCGCTAAGTTACGGGGACGTAAACATACCACAATCGGTTGTCAAGCGATGTTGGAGGGACAAACACAAAGGAATACACACACACACACACACACACACACACACACATATATATATATATATATATATATATATATATATATATATATATACATATATACGACGGGCATTTTTCATTTTCTGCCGACTGAAACTGCGCATGCGCAGTGAATTTTGAAAAAATTATAACATATAACTAAGAGACACGTGCGTTTTTGTCTCATAGTTATAGGTTAATCTTTGACGGGTGGTTACTGGTTATTTTTCCGAATAAATTTGCTTTGAACCTGAAATCAGCGTTTCTCCAGGTACACATCGAAATACTTGCTCGGCATTCCGTAGCTTGTTAATAGATGATGAGTGATAAATATTTTTCGAACTCCTCAGTGAAATTAAATGTTTTGGATTTTAAAGCTGCTAACTTTTTGAACTATTGGCATTTTACATTGTTTATCAACTTTTTCTGACGTTTTTAATGACCTTTTTCTTTTCAAACAGTTTTACAATGTCTACACAGCAACAATTTGTTTATGTTCCAGGTTTTGTGATAATGAGTTATTTTCATTTACCTGCATATTCTACATGAATTTTACCAGAGCATTTTTACTCTTAAATCGGTGTGTGTTTTGTGGGGCGTGTATGCGTGTGCGTGCATTAATTTTTGCTCATTTGTTAACCCCCAAAATCTTTGTGTGCGATTTTCACACATAAGAAGACACATAGAATGGGAACGCGGTCGGTCCAAATTCTAATTTTTCTCTTCATTTTGGACTTATATTTAGTGTGTATATTTCTCGAGCCATTTATCAGTGCCTCATTGTGTACATTATTGATTACCTTTAAGAAGATATTCTATATAAAAGTAAACGCTTCCATAAATCACTATTGAGGTTTTTTAAAAAATATCCATGCTTTTAAGCGACCTTATGTACATTTAAAACGATTTAAAATCTTGAATTCAGAGCGAAAAGATTTTCTGGGCGAAGTTTGCGTACATAAAATCTTTGTCATTAGAGAGAGAGACAAAATACTTCTGGGGAAATGATTGCGTTTGCATCGTTCTTATATTTTGATGAAGGGTTGTGTTATAAACACAGCGTGTATATAATGAACACATGCTGCTGTAATACTGCATTTTGTCTTATAGGCATACATATATGTGTGTATATATATTATTATGTTTGCATACACATGCATACATACACACATGCACACGCACACACGCACACGCACACACACATATGAAGAAAAGGAGAACAGAGTGAAAGCGAGAGAGAAATAGTAAATGAAAACTAAACAGCCA
>NC_068991.1:29336269-29337235 GCF_001194135.2 Octopus bimaculoides
ATATAAATCAAAAAAGAAACACGGATTTTAAAGGTTAATGCGGTACGCACGTTTTATGCTACTCCATTTATTTAAGTAATGCGAGCATTACATTATTGCTAGCCTTGGCTATGTCAAGATGGAATTTTATGTATTCTTCTGCCCATTTAGATTTTAAATGTTGCCACAATAGTAATATGTCCATTCTGCTGTAATTATCTATATTCTTGTGCAGCTGAAGATTACATAAATTAATCGTCATTGCAATAGTTTTTAGAGGCATGCTGTCTTAAGTGATATAACCATCTAACATTGCAGAGGCTTACTTAATAGTGGGAAAGACTGTTGCAGCTTTATTCAAACAAATGATTCCCTTAGTATTCAATATTCCTGCTGTTGAAAGAGAATGTAGCTGTCTTTTTATTTCTGAGAGTTGCTTTTCCATAAATCAATGGCAGAAATTGATGATTGCTAAGAATTCATTAAGCTGACGTCCTATGTTGAGGGAAGGGAAATTTTCTGATTGTTACAACTCGATTATTTCGAGGAAGTGGGCATCTCCAAATTCAGTTTTGCTAGATTTAGATTTAGAAATCTGTATACCATTGGGTTTTCATTGCTGCATATGTGCACCAGCAATCATATCCTTGACACTGATAGCTTAGACTCAAATGAATTGTTTTTTTCTGCCTTCATAACAAAAATAAAATTTTAACAGTCAAGAAATTGAGACTTCACCGTATTAAAACATACACAGAACAATATATCTGCATAGCAAAATATATAAATGCATTCATGTGTGTGTGTGTGTGTGTGTGTGTGTGTGTGTGTGTGTGTGTGTGTGTGTGTGTGTGTGTGTGTTTGTAAGTATATATGTATGTGTGAGCATATATATGATGTTATAGCAAAAGAAAACATTTTACTTACCAGCATTCTTGAGTAAGGAGAGATCATGCTACCGATACGTGCTGTAGCTGAGGCTACACC
>NC_068991.1:29337301-29338245 GCF_001194135.2 Octopus bimaculoides
CTACACCCATTCCAGCATTCCTGTTAAAAGACAATCCAACAATAATTAATTAAAGAGACTTTTTTTATAGAAACTGTCTCGAGACAAACAAGATGCCTTGTTTGTGGTTATTATTGTCTGTGTTGGTACTTAGTCCTAGGTAACCATACAAATCAATGATGAATGATAATCAAACCACGACTATTCAGTGGTTTTCTTCTTTTTACCAGTGCATCCAGAACCGCATTTTCCAATGTCTGCTTGCCATTTTCAAAAGGCATTGTGTGAAAATTGAGGGAGATTACGTTGATATTTCTAACTGGTCCGCTAATCACATATATTTTCCTTTGTTGGCTCATGTTGACGAATTTATTGTGACGAATTTATCACAGAATGCAATTTTTGAACAAACAGTTATCACAACTTCCTGTCTCAACAGGGAGTTGCGATTTCTGAACCATGCAGCATAGCTTATCGAGTGACCGACGTAAATGGAAACTCCTTTCTAAGACACAACACTGAAAGGGGTTGTCCAATTACTCAGTTTTCCATTCCCATTTGGTGGAATTGAACGCAGCACAACAAATTGCTGAAATGCTCGTTTATATAACAAGCGAACTTCGTAAATCATGAAAATGTCGGTCGCGGTCAAAACACACTGGTGAGTGGAAGCTAGGACCTTGGCAAAAACGATTACACTTTATAAAAGCTTCTAATGCTCTTTGAGGAGGAGTGAGTATTGTTTATACCTCGCTCAGAGATTTATGATTGCTTGTTTACACTTTTTCGTGATCAGTTACTTTTCGTCACTGGAAAAAGGTTATATATATTTGCATTGGGAACCACTTTACATTGACAACCGGTGATTGTCACTTGTGGATGTGAGTTATGGCTTTTTTCTTCTTTTTTTTTTTTTGAATTTCTGAATTGTTGAATTGCGGAGTTGTTGAACTGTTGAATATTGT
>NC_068991.1:29340995-29342235 GCF_001194135.2 Octopus bimaculoides
ATATATTTTCGAAAGGACAAATGATAAAGTTGACTTCGGAGGGATTCGAGTTCAGGGCGCATAGAGCTGGAACAACGATTGCGAAAGGCAGTCCGACCAATTCTTCAATGATTCCACAAGTTTGCCGCCTGAAATCATATTCGATTGTCTTAGGTGAAAGCAAGGCATATTTGATAACACAGTTGAAAATAGAATGTGTTTGGAAAAAAGAGGCAAAATGATGGCAACTGGAACTGCTTTGATGATAGTTAGTTGAACTAAGCTTATTCTGGGGTATCCATAATAACAAAACTTGTAAAATTATTGTACTCACGATCACCAACCCCTGTTCAAATATCTCTTGGTAAGTATTTCATTCACCTACCCCAACACTCTATCTGTCTCTCTCTCCCCTTTTCTCTCCCTCTCTCTCTTTTTATAACATCCATCGTTACTTCAATATACACATCTCATAACATAAAGCTTCTAGCGAGCCCTGAACGGTCTGTATCAGTCAACGTTTTCTCCACCTTGTAATCTTCATTAATCTTCTAAATTAAGATTTAGAACGTGTGTGCGTGTGTGTGTGTGTGTGTGTGTGTGTGTGTGTGTATGTGCGCTCGCGCGTGCGACGTGTATGTGTGTGTGTTAAAGACACACAAATACAAATATCTTTCTGTCTGTCAATCTGTGTGTCCATCTGTCTCTCTGTCTCTCTCTCTGTCTCTCTGTGTCTCTCTGTCTCTCTCTCACTCTCAGTCTATCTATCTATCTTTTTGTGCGAGCTCACATGTGTGCATGTATATATATATATGCGTATGTGAATCAAATATAAAGTATTTACGAACAGCATAAACAATTTGTAGAGGATTAAACTGGAAGGAAGTTCCATGGATGCTGTGAGGAAGTAATTCAGATGACGGTCCCCAGACAAACTACTGGAGGTCAAGTAGAGTCCGAAATATGTCACACTGGTAATCAACCTGAAACACAGGAAACAAAATAGACATTTGGCTTTTGTTCTTTCTTAAAAATATTATTACACGTAGTGGTCAGTTTTTTGTTGTACATTATCAAATATAACTAATGTTGTTTTATATGTATTTTTGGCGCAGGCGCGGCTGTTTAGTAAGAAGTTTGCTTCCCAACCACATGATTCCAGTTTCAGTCCCACTGAGTAGCACCTTGAGCAAGTATCTTCTACTATAGCGTCGAGCTTACCAAAGCCTTGTGAGTAGATTTGGTAGACGGAAACTGAAAA
>NC_068991.1:29342403-29344602 GCF_001194135.2 Octopus bimaculoides
GTAAGCTAGCGGTTCGGCATTAAAAAAATAAGAACTGGACCTTTTGAGCGGGATGGGCTACTCGACCTGAAGAAAATTCTAACTGGGCCCCACTTGCGAGGTCATGCGCTGTTTATCTTGATATGAGTTCACCATGTCGCGCACATATGTTTGTGATACATGTGTCTGGTGTACCCTTATCAGACAGGTAGTCATGATGGGTATACTGGGCTTCGTAATTTTTTTTCCCCAGTGTCACTTTGATGGCATGCACTGCTCTTTCACTCAATAATAATAATAATAATAATAATAATAATAATAATAATAATAATAATAACAACAACAACAAAAATAACATTAAAAACAGCGGCAACAGCATCAGCAACGTCAACACCACCAACAACAACACTAATAACCTTTCTACTATAGGCACAAGGCTTGAAATTTTGGAGGAGGGAACCAGTCGATTAGATTGACCCCAGTACTCTACTGGTATTTACTTTGTCGACCCCGAAAGGATGAAATGCACAGTCGACCTCGGTGGAATTTGATCTCAGAACGTAAAGACAGACGAAATGCCGCCAAGCATTTTGCTCGGCGTGCAAACGATTCTGTCAGCTCGACGCCTTAACAACAACATTAATAACAGGAGCATGAATAAGGACAGCAGCTTCAACAACAATAACAATGTTTTCAAATTTTGCCACAATGGCCAGTAATTTTAGATTATATCGACCCCAGTGATGAACTGGTACTTGTTTTATTGGGTAAAGTTGACCTCTGCGGGTCTTAAACTCTGAAACTAAAGAGCCGGAGGAAATGTCGCTTTGCATTTTCTCCGACGGGCCTTTGATTCTGCCAGCTCACTGCCTTAGTTTCTGATTTAGACACTAGGCCAGCAATATTAAGGGCTGTGGGTAGGTCGTAGCTACGGATTCTAGTATTGCACTGGTATTGTAGTGTAGCTTATTAGACCACTTTTCGTAATTTCCTAATGTCTGCAGTGGGACTAGAATTCATAACATGAGGGACCGTAAGTGAAAACAGAATGCTCTATTGTATCTTTCGAGCTAAACATTCCATTGTCCATCACCTTAACAACAATAAAATAATTAGCAGAATCGTTAGCACTCATGGCAAGATGCTTGGCGGTATTTCGTTCGTCTTTACGCTTTGAGTTCAAATCCTACCGAGGTCGACTTGGCCTTTCATCAATTTCGAGATCGATGAAATAAGTACCAGTTGAGCATTGCGATCGATATAATCGACGAGATCACTCCCAACAAATTTCAGGCCTTGTGCCTATAACAGAAAGAATTATTATTATTATCATTATTATTATTATTATTATTATTATTATTATTATTATTATTATTATAAAGCTGGCGGTATTCCGTCTGCCGTTACGTTCTGAGTTCAAATTCTGCTGATGTCGATTTTGCCTTTCATCCTTTCGAGGTCGATAAATTAAGTACTAGTTGCGTACTGGGGTCGATAAAATCGACTGGCCCCCTCCCACCAAAATTTTGAGCCTTGTACAAAGAGTAGAAAAGATTATTATTATTATTAAGGCGGCGAGCTGGCAGAGTCGTTAGCACGCCGGGCGAAATGCTTAGCGATATTTCGTCGGGGCCAACCTTACATTTCGTCTTTTCGGAGTCGATTAAATAAGTACCAGTTACGCACTGGGCCAAGTGTAATCAACTTAATCCCCTTCCCCCAAATTTGAGGCTTTGTGCTTCCAGTAGAAAGGATTATTATTATTATTATTATTATTATGAAGAAGACTTACCATGCGAACATGATAACTAGGGTGATATTTCTGGTTGTACTGTATTTCATCATGGTCCACAATCCAAGCGCAGATTCTTTAGGATGAACTTTGGCTTCGTCTTCAGGGTTTGTTCCATTTCTGTCAATCAGTTCTTTGGACTGTTCACTTAATTGATGCATTTCCATGGCAGATTCATTAGATTTCAGACATTTTGTCCATGTTGCTTCGAAATCGACTCCGTTAAGTTTTGCTGCGCGTTTCACAACTCTTTCGGCTTCAACAATTTTCCCTTTTGCGAACAACCATCGAATGCTTTCTCTTAGGTACCTGCATAATATGAATATATATGTATGTATGTACGTACGTACGTACGTATGTATGTATGGGCAAATGTATATACAATGTACATGCATACATGCATACAAACATATATATATATATATATA
>NC_068991.1:29344738-29351954 GCF_001194135.2 Octopus bimaculoides
CACACACACACACACACACACACATATATATATATATATATATATATACGAGGGGATGCTAAAAAGTTCATGGCTTTCAGGGTTTTGTGAAAGGGTAGTGCTGTTACCTTTACAGGGGAGGCAGGACAACTATTCAGAGGATATTAAAAAAATCATGATGGCATACAATATATCTTAATCTTTTTGCAGATTTAACGCATGATGGCAGCTCCTACCGTGGCCTTTGGTAAAACAAAAGCATGGGCGGTCATGAAGTTCCACTTTTTAAAGAAAAAAGAGTGGCGAAAATCCATGACGCGATGAAGGAAGTCTTAAAGGATGGCTGTCCATCTCAATCCATGGTGAAAATCTGGGTGTCGAGGTTTCGGACTGATCATATCGAAGTCAAGACGACCAACTTCCGTGACTACAGAGAACAAAGCCGACGCTGCGCACGTCATGATTCTCTAGGATCGCCGGATTTTAGCTAAAGTCATAACTGAGACTCTGGAATTTCCCACAAGAGAGTTGGCCACATCATCCACAACACTCTGGACATGAGAAGGCTTTCCGCAAAATGGGTACCGAAATGTCTGAACGCAGATCAGAAGCGCATCTGCGTGACGACATGAAAGGCTATTTTGGACCGGTTTGCACTATGTCTCGTTTAGTCACCATGGATGAAATCTGCGTTCCTTATTATGATCCCCAGACCACGTAGCGATCAGTGGAGTGGCACCTCAGCGGTTCATCGCATTCTAAGTAGTTTCGGACCCAAAAGTCAGCTTCAGTGTTTTGGAATAAAGACAAAGTACTCCTCATAAAATACTTGCCAAAGGGTTACACCATTAACGCAGAATTCTGCATGTTGCTGTTGGATGAACTGTGTGAAGCTTTGGAGCAGAAAAGCAATGGAAAACCGAACTGTGGTATCCTGAAATTTGCAGGGAAATGCACCAGCACACACAGCACATGTAGCTCTACAGAAAATAGACGACTTTGGATTCAAATTGGTAGACCACCCACCTTACTATTCTGATTTAGCCCCCTCCGTCTATCACCTTTTTCGGCAACTGAAAAAACAACTCAAGGGAACGAAATTTCACTCCAGTTCGGAAGTGATCTCTACTTTAGAGGCTTGTTTGCAGGTTCAACCTTCCGTATTTCTTTTCACAAGGCTTGGAAAAACTGAAGGACCGGTGCAATAAGAGTGGGAATCCGAGAGGGGTATATGTTAAATAAAATCACAATTAACTGATCTCCAGTATATTATTTTACATGAAGCCAGCAACTTTCCAGCACCTCTTTGGATATGCGTACACACACGCGCGCGTGTGTGTATTTATGAATATACACGTAAATATACATATTAGTGAATGTAAAAGTTTGGGAGAAAAATATGCAGAATATATACATCACAAAATATAGGACACTTTGACACCGCAAAACAGTATATTTTAGAAAAACCATTAAATCTGATAGCAGGAACACATCACTCTTCCAGAAAACCAAGGAAGAAAACCTTTTATATATACAAGAACGCTCAGTCCTCGACCATAATGAAAAGAAGTTCGTAAATGATATTTAAGGATATTTGAAATCGCTAACCCCTCTTACTATAACAATATACTATCAAGAAGCGAGGTTAATGAAAAAAGTTTACAAGAAATATAACTCCTCCCACATAATTGCAAAACAAGGATAACAAGCACAATTCTTTTAATCCACTCTACAACATGAATGAAGCTACTAACATAAAGAGAAATCTTCAATGATTATCAAAAATTAATTTCTAACCACACATAAATATAAACTTTTCAAAGCCAATAAAATAAAATGATTTAAGTTAGTTCGGACAGCATCCCTTCTTGCAGCATCCATAAATAGCCAACTTATGGCTTCGGAAAATTCTAAACTTCCGATTCAAAGGAACTTATCTCTCTCCAAAGCAGTGGTATACAGTGCGTGCATGACACTCACAGACAGTATTGAGGGAATTCAACTGAACCCACTACGAATGTTTTCAATATCAGCTACAACGAACATAAATACTCATTCAGATCGCTGGATAAAGAGAAATACAAGTCTTTGTCAACAATATGTTTTGAAATTGCTGAATAGCAGAATTAAAATTTAAATAATGGACAGAATACTCACATACTCTATCGGGACAAGGTACTGCAGATTATGCTTTCACTGAAAAATCCAGGGTCTTGAAATAACCGCTAAAATCGCTGAGCAGAGTTTCAGAGATGTTCCATGTCTGCCGCAGGCAGAAGATATTTCTTCTGAAAATCTACTCGCTGAAAATTTCCTCGATTTTTAAAAACCCTTGAAGTTTTCAAAGACCAAGCGATGCTTCAACGACGTATTAGCCATTATGGCTAATTCAAACTAATGAACTAAATTTCTCCTAAGAGATGCATGCCCTTTCTTTCTTTCTTTCTTTCTTTCTTTCTTTCTTTCTTTCTTTCTTTCTTTCTTTCTTTCTTTCTTTCTTTCTTTCTCTTTAAACTAGTATGATATTTAATCAGCATATATGGAAAAAAAGCAAAAAAAAAAAAAACAACACATCTTTCGTCATTTAGTACTGGAGTTTGCACCACGAAAGAAAATGCAAAAGAAATAAATAAAAGACAAACAGAAAATAAAAAACGAAGTAGTGTGAAAAATCACAAGAAATTCCTTACCAAAATTCAAATACGCATACGATCCCTGGAAACCCAAAAACGGCACACAGCCATCTCCATTCCGAATGCTTCATCACATAAGCAACCAACGCTAGGATCATAACACATATACCCCACCAAATCCCCAGTATGCATGAAATTAGTGTCCGTTTGTCAGCAGGATACAATTCCAATATCATGGTAAAACCAGGAATAGCGGAACCCTGTAGGAAGATATATTTAAGTTCACGGTTATGATAAACGTTTGATGAACTCAGCATGTATGTACTTTAACATCTTGTCGCTTTCATAATAATTCTTTCCACTGTAGGCATACGGCCTGAAACTTTTTGGGGAGGGGACTAGTCGACCACAGTATTCAACTAGTACTTATTTTATCACTGAATAAACGAAACCCTCGAATCTATCACTGTATATATACACATACGCACGCGCACAAAACACATACAGAGTCGCATATCTATGTATTTATGAATATATGTATGTACGTATGTATGTATGTACCCACGCGCATAGGTGCACCATATTCTATACTTACGTAGACGAGGGTCGATTCACATGAAAAAGAAAGTGAACAAAATAATACAGCCGCTTGCTTATCGAGAAATTTGTAAATTCCATTTTTTTTTCAGTTTTTAATTTTTTCGTTAAGTATCACAATTATAGGTATGTATACTCCAATGAAATTAAGAAAACGAGTCGTAAATAAACAAAACCCTCGAATCCATCTCTGTACACACACACATACATACACACACACACACATACACACACACACAAACACACACAAACACACACACACAGTCGCAGCCTATGTATGTATGTATATATGTATGTATGTACCCACATGTGTCTACGCGCATATGCATACCATGATCTATACACATACTGACGATTATCGATTCATTTGAAAAAGAAAGCCAACAAAATAATATTACCACTTGCTTGTCGGGAAATCTGTAGTTCGATTAAAAAAAAAAATTCTTTTAAAGATAA
Organism: Octopus bimaculoides; assembly: GCF_001194135.2. NCBI lineage: Eukaryota > Metazoa > Mollusca > Cephalopoda > Octopoda > Octopodidae > Octopus > Octopus bimaculoides. Next base: position 29,348,404 of record NC_068991.1, read on the forward strand.
TCAATGCAAATGTTCATCATTTTGAGCCATTCATCCAATGAGTATTTCTGCCGAATGTGGTGAAAATCCATATATCCGTTTTCCAATAATTTTGCAAACACAGAGAAACAGACAAAGACGAGTGATTACAATACTCTGCTTTCGCTTACTCGCGCATGGTGATGATTTCTTACATTCGCCACAAGGGCATAATGAACAATATCAAAACAGGTGAGGCTTACATTGATCAAAAGGAGACACTGTAACATTGAAAGATATAACCGAGGGATAAATAAATAGATATTAGAAAAATAAATATTTAATAAATAGAATCACTTATAGCAGGATAGTTCGCATAGGTAATTCGGGATAAAGTTCCCACAAAAATTCCCGATTACTCTGCCATCCCCAAGTAAGGGAAGTGCCATCTGCCTCGGTTAACGCGCTTGATCCAGAACTGCAGCTCACTCAAGAGGCGAACGGTGACAATATCTACTCGCCGTCAAGGAAATGGTGAAGATGCCATAGCCTTGGCACATGTCTACGCAACAGCATCCACGACATACCCAATTATCCAGTTAGCGCCTGACCAGTGGAACACATACCTTCCACAGGATGTAGAAGAATATTCGTTCCAATTTGGTCAGATGGGAACCGGGGCAAGTCACAACGGCCTGGTGATAATATATGACGGAGGCGATGTATACATTCACCACCTCTGTCCGACTTTCTAGACGTAGGTTACTCCCGGTCAATCTCTGGACGAGATTGGCTACCCTGCTCGTCACCTCGCTCCAGTTCTCTTCCACCTGGAGATCCGGACCAAACCACATCATAAGAAATCTATCCAGTACCTCCGTCCAGCGTCCTACGACGTTATTGGACGCATGAAGCTGCCTCTCTCTGACTTTTCTTGGTTAAGCTGTGCTCCTGTCAGAGATTCGTATACTCTCAGAACTGTACCGATCAACTCTATTATGGTTATGTCGTCTGCATATGCCGATACAGTTCTCCCACGTCCTAGTTCGCTCGCGATGCCTCTCAACGCCTCCAATTTCCGAAGTAGTGGCTCTAGAACCAGTACATACATAACAGACGAGAGGGGGCACTCTTGACGGACCGAACGCATTATACTGAACGGTCGTCTCAACAGGTAACCATCCACTGAAACTTTCGAGTAGATGTCGCTGTACATTGTGGCAACCCAGCCACGAAAAACGGGACCGAAACCGACAACTATGAGAATGGCTTACAAGTATTGGTGGTGGACCCTACCGGAGACTTTGATTGATCCAAATTGATCAGGGCCCGACCAATACCAACTTCTTTACCCACTCTGTCTATGATATATTGCATCAGGTAGAAGGTGTCGTGGACAGATCTACTTGGAATTGCGCATTTTTCGTATCATCAACCATTTCCTCGACTACAAGCGTTAACAACTTAGTCAAAATTTTGAAATCTATGTTCAACAGCCTTATGGACCTAAAATGTTCTATTTGATCCCCTTTCCTTGGTTTCTTCCTTAGCAGTATCACGACTCTTTGTCTCGCAGAACTAGGAATTCTCCTATTATTCTGTCAGTTGCGGTAGATGTCTGCTAAGAGGCTGCGAAAAAAGTCCGGCATATGAAAGTAAAATTCATAGGGCAGATCATCCAAACCAAGCAATTTGTTCCCCATGCAACCCATCATCACATCCCGTATTTTTGCGGCTGTTATCGGCGTTTGACAACACTCCACCCCCATTGCAGAGAGTTGTTACACGCCGTCGAGTTAGGCACTGAAGTTCATCCTGCGTTCAAACACTTGAGCAAAGTGCTTCCGTAATTCCACACACATCTGCTTGAGTTTGGGTTGCTGTGTTTTCATTTGTGAAGGTGTTTTTGATGTTGGACATGTTTGTAATTGTCTTGGTATAGAGTGTGTGTGGGTGTGTGATAGTTTGCAGGTTTCTTAATCTTCTCCTCTAATCTATCTGCTTTTAGTTTATAACTTTTTGTCTTTTTCCTTGTACCATTCTGGTGGTTTTCCCAAACTGCATACCTCATTAGACAAGTTTTACAGTCGGAGAAATCTGTGGCAGGAAAAGAGGTATGTCTGCATAGCCGCGCATTTCTAAGCTGGTTGTTTGGTCGATTGGTGTGGTTGAGTATTCTCTCAGTTGCGATAGCCTCAGGTGTGGTACCGGTACTTCCTGCTGATTCTGTAGAATGGATCTCTCCTGCTGCTTCTTTGGTTGATGGTGTTTTGCATGTTGCCGCTCTTAGCACTGACTTGTAAGTGTTGTTGTTGGTGGCGCTGCTCTTGTTGCTTTTAATGCTGTTGTTGTTGTATTAGCAGTGTCTGCAATAGCGGAGAGGTGTTCTTTTTCTTTGCATGGGGTAGAAAGCCTTTGAATGGTTTGTCTTGTCACAAATGTGACATCTCGGTTTTTTTCTCTCGACTGCCAGAATTAGCTGTCTGACTTTAAGAAGGTTGATCAAATCAGGGATGACTTCGATGTTCCCATCGGCGTGTATCAATAATTCCGTGCCCATGTCTGATCAATTCTCCTTTCCTATTTTGTGTACCTTGTGAACTCTTGTTGTGTTGGCTAGCCGTACAATATGGCTGCCACCAGCAGAGGGATGTCGTCTTCTGGTGGCACCTCCCCTACCTATCATACATTGGAAATTATATAAGATTTATGAAATACCTCCAGGAAAGAAATCGTAAAACATATGAAAAAGATCTCAAGTAAATACAAACTAACTATTCTCGGGTAGATGCCAAATCATATAGACAAGGAAAGTAATGCTAATCCAATATTTATTCTGGAAGGTTACGGAGAATAAGTGTATTATAACAGATGTATTGTTTCTAACTTTATAAATCTCTGAAAGAATTGAAGAAAGTCTCTGAATATAAGGTCTGGCAATAGAAACAGCCAGAATCTGGGGACAAAAGACAAGACAATCTCTGTTCTCTATGATAACAGTAGGGTGGTATGGCGCTGGGGGCTTAGGGAATTATGACATATGTAAATATACCTCCAAATTCACAACACAAAATATATGACTTCTGTTAACACAAAAGAGCGTGGCTATGTGAAGCAGCTTCTCAACCACATGGGTTTGGGTTCAGTCCCACTGCGTGGTAGCTTGGATAAGTATCTTCTAGTATAGCCCCAGACCGACCAAAGCATTTTAAGTAGATTTGGTAGACGAAAACTGAAAGAAGCTCGTTATATACATGTACATATGTTGTTGTTGGCACTCCGTTGCTTACGACGTCGAGGGTTCCAGTTGATCCAATCAACGGAACAGCCTGCACGTGAAATTAACGTGCAAGTGGCTGAGCACTCCACAGACACGTATACCCTTAACGTAGTTCTCGGGGATATTCAGCGTGACACTGTGAAAAGGCTGACCCTTTGAATTACAGGCACAACAGCAACAGGAAGTAAGAGTGAGAGAAAGTTGTAGTGAAAGAGTACAGCAGGGTTCGCCACCATCCCCTGCCGGAACTTCGTGGAGCTTTAGGTGTTTTCGCTCAATAAACACTCACAACGCCCGGTCTGGGAATCGAAAC
>NC_068991.1:29352556-29353964 GCF_001194135.2 Octopus bimaculoides
GTGTGTATGTATGCGCGCGCGCGTATGTGACTTTGTGTATAATTTTGTCCACCATTACCGCTTTTCGATCGGTGTTAGTGACCGAGAGAATAAATACCAGGCTTTAAAAAATAAGCCCTTGAGTCAAGGTGTTCGACTAAATCCCTTCAAAGCGGTGCCCCCGGATGAGTGCAGTCAAATGAATGAAACAAGTTAAAGATAAAAGATGCATAAAACAATAATACTAAAAGATACTATTGATATATCTTATCAAAACATAACGCCCTACAAACCGTAGGTAGACTGAGTTGCGATCTATTAGGCAATACAAATATACTGAAGTAATCATATAATGAAAATTTACTAAATAATAATAATAATAATAATAATAATAATAATAATAATAATAATAATAATAATAATAATGAGAGCACTATACTGGCAGCGCAAGACCAAGATTTGGGCACTAACTGGAGGGTCAGCCTGAGGAATGAGCAAGTGTCTCCGCTGTGCCGCATCTGTAATAAAGTCGATGAAACCGTTGCCCATATCACGAACGAATGCCCTAGACTTACCTAAAATCACAAAGTTGTGGTGACACGATGACGTAGCAAAAGTGCTACATTGGATACTGTGCGAAAAGTGAGGGCTAGAGAGAGACAAGATGTGGTATAAGCACAAACCTCAGAGAGTGGCAGAGTCGGAGTTTCCTAATCCAAACAGATCAGGTGGTAGAGCATAATCGACCGAACCTAGTGGTGGACGACAAGATACACCACATATGCTATATAGTTAATATTGCATGCCCCTTTGACCGACAAATAGTCAAGAAAGGTGAAAAAATAGATAAATACAACCCGTTTAAGTACGAAATAGCTCGGCTATGGAAAATGAAGAAGGTGAAGATAGTGCCAATCATTGATGGTTCCCTGGAGACAATATCAGAAGGCATCAAGAGGAATATCAAGGAAATTGGAATAGAGTGCCCAGTAGGACTATTACAAAATTGTGCCTCCTTGGTACGGCCAGAATAATGAGGAGTATTAGATAGTTGAAAAGAACAAATAGCATGGTACTCTAGGCTGCAGGCAGCAATCCCGCTACGCATACAAGTCTCCAGTAGTTCCAAGATAAAACGAAATAATAATATTAATAATAATAATAATAATAATAATAATAATAATAATAATAATAATAATAATAATAATAATAATAATAAGTTGGATGCTAAAACTTGTTGAAAAATATGAAAGACCGAGAAAACTTCACTCTATTCTGAAAGAGAGCAAAAATTTGGCTACTAATCTCTTATATACCTACCAGATTGATCAGGTTGAAGGAAATGCGCCAACAACTACTGCTGCAAAGAAAATAATCATCCATTCTTTCTTAAATAGGTCCTCTTAATTTTTTCCTTCTGTGGAACTTA